>NW_026608795.1:0-300000 GCF_029499605.1 Hyla sarda | reverse complement strand
CCTCACTACTGACAGGAATATATAGAAAACATCAGTATATAGTGAGCAGGACCTCACTACTGACAGGAATATATAGAAAACATCAGTATATAGTGAGCAGGACCTCACTACTGACAGGAATATATAGAAAACATCAGTATATAGGGAGCAGGACCTCACTACTGACAGGAATATATAGAAAACATCAGTATATAGTGAGCAGGACCTCACTACTGACAGGAATATATAGAAAACATCAGTATATAGTGAGCAGGGCCTCACTACTGACAGGAATATATAATAAACATCAGTATATAGTGAGCAGAGCCTCACTACTGACAGGAATATATAGAAAACATCAGTATATAGTGAGCAGGACCTCACTACTGACAGGACTATATATAGAAAACATCAGTATATAGTGAGCAGGGCCTCACTACTGACAGGAATATATAGAAAACATCAGTATACAGTGAGCAGAGCCTCACTACTGACAGGAATATATAGAAGACATCAGTATATAGTGAGCAGGACCTCACTACTGACAGGAATATATAGAAAACATCAGTATATAGTGAGCAGGGCCTCACTACTGACAGGAATATATAGAGAACATCAGTATATAGTGAGCAGGGCCTCACTACTGACAGGAATATATAGAAAACATCAGTATATAGTGAGCAGGGCCTCACTACTGACAGGAATATATAGAAAACATCAGTATATAGTGAGCAGGGCCTCACTACTGACAGGAATATATAGAAAACATCAGTATATAGTGAGCAGGGCCTCACTACTGACAGGAATATATAGAAAACATCAGTATATAGTGAGCAGGGCCTCACTACTGACAGGAATATATAGAAAACATCAGTATACAGTGAGCAGAGCCTCACTACTGACAGGAATATATAGAAAACATCAGTATACAGTGAGCAGAGCCTCACTACTGACAGGACTATATAGAAAACATCAGTATATAGTGAGCAGGGCCTCACTACTGACAGGAATATATAGAAAACATCAGTATATAGTGAGCAGAGCCTCATTACTGACAGGAATATATAGAAAACATCAGTATATAGTGAGCAGGACCTCACTACTGACAGGACTATATATAGAAAACATCAGTATACAGTGAGCAGGGCCTCACTACTGACAGGAATATATAGAAAACATCAGTATACAGTGAGCAGAGCCTCACTACTGACAGGAATATATAGAAAACATCAGTATACAGTGAGCAGAGCCTCACTACTGACAGGAATATATAGAAAACATCAGTATATAGTGAGCAGGGCCTCACTACTGACAGGAATATATAATAAACATCAGTATATAGTGAGCAGGGCCTCACTACTGACAGGAATATATAGAAAACATCAGTATACAGGGAGCAGGGCCTCACTACTGACAGGAATATATAGAAAACATCAGTATATAGTGAGCAGGGCCTCACTACTGACAGGAATATATATAGAAAACATCAGTATATAGTGAGCAGGGCCTCACTACTGACAGGAATATATAGAAAACATCAGTATATAGTGAGCAGGGCCTCACTACTGACAGGAATATATAGAAAACATCAGTATATAGTGAGCAGGGCCTCACTACTGACAGGAATATATAGAAAAACATCAGTATATAGTGAGCAGGACCTCACTACTGACAGGAATATATATCAGTATACAGTATAATGTGAGTATACAGCATCACTACTGACAGGATTATATATCAGTATACAGTATAATGTGAGCATACAGCATCACTTACTGACAGGATTATATATCAGTATACAGTATAATGTGAGCATACAGCACTTACTGACCGGGTTATGTATACAGTACAAGGTGAGTATACAGCATCACTTACTGACAGGATTATATATCAGTATACAGTATAATGTGAGTATACAGCATCACTACTGACAGGATTATATATCAGTATACAGTATAATGTGAGTATACAGCATCACTACTGACAGGATTATATATCAGTATACAGTATAATGTGTGTATACAGCATCACTTACTGACAGGATTATATATCAGTATACAGCATCACTTACTGACAGGATTATATGTCAGTATACAGTATAATGTGAGCATACAGCATCACTACTGACAGGATTATATATCAGTATACAGTATAATGTGTGTATACAGCATCACTTACTGACAGGATTATATATCAGTATACAGCATCACTTACTGACAGGATTATATGTCAGTATACAGTATAATGTGTGTATACAGCATCACTTACTGACAGGATTATATATCAGTATACAGCATCACTTACTGACAGGATTATATATCAGTATACAGTATAATGTGAGTATACAGCATCACTTACTGACAGGATTATATATCAGTATACAGCATTATGTGAATATACAGCATCACTTAATGACAGGATTATATATCAGTATACAGTATAATGTGAGTATACAGCATCACTTACTGACAGGATTATATATCAGTATACAGTATAAGGTGAGTATACAGCATCACTTACTGACAGGATTATGTATACAGTATAATGTGAGCATACAGCATCACTTACTGACAGGATTATATATCAGTATACAGCATTATGTGAGTATACAGCATCACTTACTGACAGGATAATGTATACAGTATAATGTGAGCATACAGCATCACTACTGGCAGGATTATATATCAGTATACAGCATCACTTAATGACAGGATTATATATCAGTATACAGTATAATGTGATCATACAGCATCACTTACTGACAGGATTATATATCAGTATACAGCATTATGTGAATATACAGCATCACTTACTGACAGTATTATATATCAGTATACAGTATAATTGAGTATACAGCATCACTTACTGACAGGATTATATATCAGTATACAGTATAATTGAGTATACAGCATCACTTACTGACAGGATTATATATCAGTATACAGTATAATGTGAGCATACAGCATCACTTACATACAGGATTATATCAGTATACAGCATCACTTACTGACAGGATTATATCAGTATACAACATTATGTGAGTATACAGCATCACTTACTGACAGGGTTATGTATACAGTATAAGGTGAGTATACAGCATCACTTACTGACAGGATTATATATCAGTATACAACATTATGTGAGTATACAGCATCACTACTGACAGGGTTATGTATACAGTATAAGGTGAGTATACAGCATCACCTATTTACAGGCTCCTCCGGGGCCCCACTCGTACCCGGGAGCAGCTCATATACATATATATTTTATATCCATTTACATACATATATACACAGCAGGCTCAACCAGGGAGTAGCTGGACATCTGTGATCCGTACAGACAGTATAAGCTGAAGACATAACCCGCATAGTCACCAATACACATAATCTCATGTGACCGCACAGAATACTGCACGATAGTGTATTAGTGCGCGCAGCATTACACACTATACCAGCAATAACATGGCAGGGATTTACAATATGAGTGATATGGGGAGTAATCATCATCACCACGTACACTGTATATATAGTGAGAACCATCATCACAATATGCATAGTATATACTAAGTGTTACCGTGAGCGTACAGCGTCACACACTTATCCTGCCATAGAGTATTACAGTGAGAGACTCTGCACTAACTCTGCACACTGCTGCTGGGGGAGGCTGAGCCTAATTACACAGCCTGCACAGCTGACAATCCCTCTGTCTGCCAGCAGCTATTACCTGGAGAGAAACAGCATAAGGCTGGGTCCACACTACGTTTTGTCCCATACGGGAGCGCATACGGCAGGGGGGAGCTAAAAGCTCGCGCTCCCGTATGTCACCGTATGCGCTCCCGTATGTCATTCATTTCAATGAGCCGACCGGAGTGAAACGTTCGGTCGGCTCATTTTTGCGCCGTATGCGCTTTTACAACCGGACCTAAAACTGTGGTCAACCACGGTTTTAGGTCCGGTTGTAAAAGCGCATACGGCGCAAAAATGAGCCGACCGAACGTTTCACTCCGGTCGGCTCATTGAAATGAATGACATACGGGAGCGCATTCGGTAACATACGGGAGCGCGAGCTTTTAGCTCCCCCCTGCCGTATGCGCTCCCGTATGGGACAAAACGTAGTGTGAACCCAGCCTTAGATAGGGAGACTAGCAATATACAACACAGCAATAGCCTAGTATATACACATAACAGACCAGCAATATACAACACTGCAATAGCCTAGTATATACACATAACAGACCAGCAATATACAACACTGCAATAGCCTAGTATATACACATAACAGACCAACAATATACAACACTGCAATAGCCTAGTATATACACATAACAGACCAGCAATATACAACACTGCAATAGCCTAGTATATACACATAACAGACCAGCAATATACAACACTGCAATAGCCTAGTATATACACATAACAGACCAGCAATATACAACACTGCAATAGCCTAGTATATACACATAACAGACCAGCAATATACAACACTGCAATAGCCTAGTATATGCACATAACAGACCAGCAATATACAACACTGCAATAGCCTAGTATATACACATAACAGACCAGCAATATACAACACAGCAATAGCCTAGTATATGCACATAACAGACCAGCAATATACAACACAGCAATAGCCTAGTATATACACATAACAGACCAGCAATATACAACACAGCAATAGCCTAGTATATGCACATAACAGACCAGCAATATACAACACTGCAATAGCCTAGTATATACACATAACAGACCAGCAATATACAACACTGCAATAGCCTAGTATATGCACATAACAGACCAGCAATATACAACACAGCAATAGCCTAGTATATATACATAACAGACCAGCAATATACAACACAGCAATAGCCTAGTATATACACATAACAGACCAGCAATATACAACACAGCAATAGCCTAGTATATACACATAACAACAGACCAGCAATATACAACACTGCAATAGCCTAGTATATACACATAACAGACCAGCAATATACAACACAGCAATAGCCTAGTATATGCACATAACAGACCAGCAATATACAACACTGCAATAGCCTAGTATATACACATAACAGACCAGCAATATACAACACTGCAATAGCCTAGTATATACACATAACAGACCAGCAATATACAACACAGCAATAGCCTAGTATATGCACATAACAGACCAGCAATATACAACACAGCAATAGCCTAGTATATGCACATAACAGACCAGCAATATACAACACAGCAATAGCCTAGTATATGCACATAGCAACAGACCAGCAATATACAACACTGCAATAGCCTAGTATATACACATAACAGACCAGCAATATACAACACTGCAATAGTCTAGTATATGCACATAACAGACCAACAATATACAACACTGCAATAGCCTAGTATATGCACATAACAGACCAGCAATATACAACACAGCAATAGCCTAGTATATACACATAACAACAGACCAGCAATATACAACACTGCAATAGCCTAGTATATACACATAACAGACCAGCAATATACAACACTGCAATAGCCTAGTATATACACATAGCAACAGACCAGCAATATACAACACTGCAATAGCCTAGTATATATACATAACAGACCAGCAATATACAACACAGCAATAGCCTAGTATATACACATAACAGACCAGCAATATACAACACTGCAATAGCCTAGTATATATACATAACAGACCAGCAATATACAACACAGCAATAGCCTAGTATATATACATAACAGACCAGCAATATACAACACAGCAATAGCCTAGTATATACACATAACAGACCAGCAATATACAACACAGCAATAGCCTAGTATATACACATAACAACAGACCAGCAATATACAACACTGCAATAGCCTAGTATATACACATAACAGACCAGCAATATACAACACAGCAATAGCCTAGTATATGCACATAGCAACAGACCAGCAATATACAACACTGCAATAGCCTAGTATATACACATAACAGACCAGCAATATACAACACTGCAATAGTCTAGTATATGCACATAACAGACCAACAATATACAACACTGCAATAGCCTAGTATATGCACATAACAGACCAGCAATATACAACACTGCAATAGCCTAGTATATACACATAACAGACCAGCAATATACAACACAGCAATAGCCTAGTATATACACATAACAGACCAGCAATATACAACACAGCAATAGCCTAGTATATATACACATAACAGACCAGCAATATACAACACTGCAATAGCCTAGTATATACACATAACAGACCAGCAATATACAACACTGCAATAGCCTAATATATACACATAACAGACCAGCAATATACAACACTGCAATAGCCTAGTATATACACATAACAGACCAGCAATATACAACACTGCAATAGCCTAGTATATACACATAACAGACCAGCAATATACAACACAGCAATAGCCTAGTATATACACATAACAGACCAGCAATATACAACACTGCAATAGCCTAGTATATACACATAACAGACCAGCAATATACAACACAGCAATAGCCTAGTATATGCACATAACAGACCAGCAATATACAACACAGCAATAGCCTAGTATATACACAACAGACCAGCAATATACAACACTGCAATAGCCTAATATATACACATAACAGACCAGCAATATACAACACTGCAATAGCCTAGTATATGCACATAGCAACAGACCAGCAATATACAACACAGCAATAGCCTAGTATATATACACATAACAGACCAGCAATATACAACACTGCAATAGCCTAGTATATACACATAACAGACCAGCAATATACAACACTGCAATAGCCTAGTATATACACATAACAGACCAGCAATATACAACACAGCAATAGCCTAGTATATACACATAACAGACCAGCAATATACAACACAGCAATAGCCTAGTATATACACATAACAGACCAGCAATATACAACACAGCAATAGCCTAGTATATACACATAACAGACCAGCAATATACAACACAGCAATAGCCTAGTATATACACATAACAGACCAGCAATATACAACACAGCAATAGCCTAGTATATACACATAACAGACCAGCAATATACAACACTGCAATAGCCTAGTATATGTACATAACAGACCAGCAATATACAACACAGCAATAGCCTAGTATATACACATAACAGACCAGCAATATACAACACTGCAATAGCCTAGTATATACACATAACAGACCAGCAATATACAACACTGCAATAGCCTAGTATATACACATAACAACAGACCAGCAATATACAACACTGCAATAGCCTAGTATATACACATAACAGACCAGCAATATACAACACTGCAATAGCCTAGTATATACACATAACAGACCGGCAATATACAACACAGCAATAGCCTAGTATATACACATAACAGACCGGCAATATACAACACTGCAATAGCCTAGTATATACACATAACAGACCAGCAATATACAACACTGCAATAGCCTAGTATATGTACATAACAGACCAGCAATATACAACACTGCAATAGCCTAGTATATACACATAACAGACCAGCAATATACCACACTGCAATAGCCTAGTATATACACATAACAGACCAGCAATATACAACACTGCAATAGCCTAGTATATGAACATAACAGACCAGCAATATACAACACTGCAATAGCCTAGTATATACACATAACAGACCAGCAATATACAACACAGCAATAGCCTAGTATATGCACATAACAGACCAGCAATATACAACACTGCAATAGCCTAGTATATGCACATAACAGACCAGCAATATACAACACAGCAATAGCCTAGTATATGCACATAACAGACCAGCAATATACAACACAGCAATAGCCTAGTATATGCACATAACAGACCAGCAATATACAACACAGCAATAGCCTAGTATATACACATAACAGACCAGCAATATACAACACTGCAATAGACTAGTATATGCACATAACAGACCAGCAATATACAACACTGCAATAGCCTAGTATATGCACATAACAGACCAGCAATATACAACACAGCAATAGCCTAGTATATGCACATAGCAACAGACCAGCAATATACAACACTGCAATAGCCTAGTATATACACATAACAGACCAGCAATATACAACACTGCAATAGCCTAGTATATGCACATAACAGACCAGCAATATACAACACTGCAATAGCCTAGTATATACACATAACAACAGACCAGCAATATACAACACTGCAATAGCCTAGTATATACACATAACAGACCAGCAATATACAACACTGCAATAGCCTAGTATATGCACATAACAGACCAGCAATATACAACACTGCAATAGCCTAGTATATACACATAACAACAGACCAGCAATATACAACACTGCAATAGCCTAGTATATACACATAACAGACCAGCAATATACAACACTGCAATAGCCTAGTATATGCACATAACAGACCAGCAATATACAACACTGCAATAGCCTAGTATATACACATAACAACAGACCAGCAATATACAACACTGCAATAGCCTAGTATATACACATAACAGACCAGCAATATACAACACTGCAATAGCCTAGTATATGCACATAACAGACCAGCAATATACAACACTGCAATAGCCTAGTATATACACATAACAGACCAGCAATATACAACACTGCAATAGCCTAGTATATGCACATAACAGACCAGCAATATACAACACAGCAATAGCCTAGTATATACACATAACAGACCAGCAATATACAACACAGCAATAGCCTAGTATATGCACATAACAACAGACCAGCAATATACAACACAGCAATAGCCTAGTATATACACATAACAGACCAGCAATATACAACACTGCAATAGCCTAGTATATGCACATAACAGACCAGCAATAGCCTAGTATATACACATAACAGACCAGCAATATACAACACTGCAATAGCCTAGTATATACACATAACAGACCAGCAATATACAACACTGCAATAGCCTAGTATATACACATAACAGACCAGCAATATACAACACAGCAATAGCCTAGTATATGCACATAACAACAGACCAGCAATATACAACACTGCAATAGCCTAGTATATGCACATAACAGACCAGCAATATACAACACAGCAATAGCCTAGTATATGCACATAACAGACCAGCAATATACAACACAGCAATAGCCTAGTATATACACATAACAACAGACCAGCAATATACAACACTGCAATAGCCTAGTATATGCACATAACAGACCAGCAATATACAACACTGCAATAGCCTAGTATATACACATAACAGACCAGCAATATACAACACTGCAATAGCCTAGTATATACACATAACAACAGACCAGCAATATACAACACAGCAATAGCCTAGTATATACACATAACAGACCAGCAATATACAACACAGCAACAGCCTAGTATATGCATATAACAGACCAGCAATATACAACACTGCAATAGCCTAGTATATACACATAACAGACCAGCAATATACAACACTGCAATAGCCTAGTATATGCACATAACAGACCAGCAATATACAACACTGCAATAGCCTAGTATATACACATAACAGACCAGCAATATACAACACTGCAATAGCCTATTATATGCACATAACAGACCAGCAATATACAACACAGCAATAGCCTAGTATATACACATAACAGACCAGCAATATACAACACAGCAACAGCCTAGTATATACACATAACAGACCAACAATATACAACACTGCAATAGCCTAGTATATACACATAACAGACCAGCAATATACAACACAGCAATAGCCTAGTATATGCACATAGCAACAGACCAGCAATATACAACACAGCAGTAGCCTAGTATATGCACATAACAACAGACCAGCAATATACAACACTGCAATAGCCTAGTATATGCACATAACAGACCAGCAATATACAACACAGCAATAGCCTAGTATATGCACATAACAGACCAGCAATATACAACACTGCAATAGCCTAGTATATGCACATAACACACCAGCAATATACAACACTGCAATAGCCTAGTATATACACATAACAGACCAGCAATATACAACACTGCAATAGCCTAGTATATACACATAACAGACCAGCAATATACAACACTGCAATAGCCTAGTATATGCACATAACACACCAGCAATATACAACACTGCAATAGCCTAATATATACACATAACAGACCAGCAATATACAACACTGCAATAGCCTAGTATATACACATAGCAACAGACCAGCAATATACAACACAGCAATAGCCTAGTATATGCACATAACAGACCAGCAATATA
This sequence comes from Hyla sarda, assembly GCF_029499605.1. Lineage (NCBI taxonomy): Eukaryota > Metazoa > Chordata > Amphibia > Anura > Hylidae > Hyla > Hyla sarda. Next base: position 289,715 of record NW_026608795.1, on the reverse strand, counting down.
CAACACTGCAATAGCCTAATATATGCACATAACAGACCAGCAATATACAACACTGCAATAGCCTAGTATATATACACATAACAGACCAGCAATATACAACACAGCAATAGCCTAGTATATGCACATAACAGACCAGCAATATACAACACTGCAATAGCCTAGTATATGCACATAACAGACCAGCAATATACAACACAGCAATAGCCTAGTATATGCACATAACAGACCAGCAATATACAACACTGCAATAGCCTAGTATATGCATATAACAGACCAGCAATATACAACACAGCAATAGCCTAGTATATACACATAACAGACCAGCAATATACAACACTGCAATAGCCTTGTATATACACATAACAGACCAGCAATATACAACACTGCAATAGCCTAGTATATACACATAACAGACCAGCAATATACAACACTGCAATAGCCTAGTATATACACATAACAGACCAGCAATATACAACACTGCAATAGCCTAGTATATGCACATAACAGACCAGCAATATACAACACTGCAATAGCCTAGTATATACACATAACAGACCAGCAATATACAACACAGCAATAGCCTAGTATATACACATAACAGACCAGCAATATACAACACAGCAATAGCCTAGTATATACACATAGCAACAGACCAGCAATATACAACACTGCAATAGCCTAGTATATACACATAGCAACAGACCAGCAATATACAACACAGCAATAGCCTAGTATATACACATAGCAACAGACCAGCAATATACAACACTGCAATAGCCTAGTATATGCACATAACAGACCAGCAATATACAACACTGCAATAGCCTAGTATATGCACATAACAGACCAGCAATATACAACACTGCAATAGCCTAGTATATGCACATAACAGACCAGCAATATACAACACTGCAATAGCCTAGTATATGCACATAACAGACCAGCAATATACAACACAGCAATAGCCTAGTATATGCAGAACACCAAACAAAGATTGACTATGCATATTATGGCCTCCATGTACATTAATACAGATACCAGCCGGCAGACAGCCCTCCAGAAGTAACCCCAGCATACGCAATGGGCCCCCACATACCTTATAGAACGCGCGATCCGGCTGCCCAGCACTGCAGGTGCGGGCGCCATGATCGGCGCTCTGATATAGGGCTTCCCCTGGAACTCCCATCCTGTACCAGTGGCCGAATGACGCATCTCCACACCGGAATCTAATGGCCGCCTCCACCGGAGCTCCCCGCCGCAGCACCGCGCTGCCACATAGCGCATGGACATGCTAGCAAGTGAAATCAATCACCGGGAGCCCCAGGACCGCAGGGAATCCTATGCTGCACTGTAAACAGGTCAGCTCTCCAGGGGGACAGCCTAGCCAGGCTCACCCAGCACCAGCAAACAGGGGGGGGGGGGGAAGGATAGTAACCCTGCAGCGGCCGAATTTAACTGCATTTAAGGCCAGACTTGCTCAGCCATGCAGAGGGGTCCCACGAGCCAGTACCCCCAAGTCTGGCGACCCCGCAGGTTTACCGAGACTGCGCTCAGGGGGCCAGGGCTTCCCAATGGCCACATCTAAGAGAATAGGAAGGAAAAAGACAGATATTAGTTGGTGGGCTTGGAAGGTATATACACCTGACACCTGTCCAGTAATAGCAGGTATACACACCTGACACCTGTCCAGTAATAGCAGGTATACACACCTGACACCTGTCCAGTAATAGCAGGTATACACACCTGACACCTGTCCAGTAATAGCAGGTATATACACCTCACACCTGTCCAGCAACAGCAGGTATATACACCTCACACCTGTCCAGTAATAGCAGGTATATACACCTGTCCAGTAATAGCAGGTATATACACCTGTCCAGTAATAGCAGGTATATACACCTGTCCAGTAATAGCAGGTATATACACCTCACATCTGTCCAATAATAGCAGTTATATACACCTTACACCTGTCCAGTAATAGCAGGTATATACACCTGACACCTGTCCAGTAATAGCAGATATATACACCTCACACCTGTCCAGTAATAGCAGGTATATACACCTTACACCTGTCCAATAATAGCAGGTATATACACCTTACACCTGTCCAGTAATAGCAGGTATATACACCTCACACCTGTCCAGTAATAGCAGGTATATACACCTCACACCTGTCCAGTAATAGCAGGTATATACACCTGACACCTGTCCAGTAATAGCAGGTATATACACCTGTCCAGTAATAGCAGGTATATACACCTGACACCTGTCCCAGAACTGAAGGACAGAAAAAAAAAAACACAAGTGGATGAGGTTCTGATGGATATTTATAGCCGGGCCTGGTGCTTGTTAATTCTCTTAATTGTTTGCTAGGTGGGCGGTCCTAGGATAAACTGAAAGGAGCTATTAACCCTTCTGTGCTGCCTGAAAACGAAATGGAAAGTGATATATAATGATAAATAGTGATATATAGTGATAAATAGTGATAAATAATGATAAATAGTGATATATAATGATAAATAGTGATAAATAATGATAAATAGTGATATATAATGATAAATAGTGATATATAGTGATAAATAGTGATAAATAATGATAAATAGTGATATATAATGATAAATAGTGATAAATAGTGATAAATAGTGATATATAATGATAAATAGTGATATATAATGATAAATAGTGATAAATAGTGATAAATAGTTATATATAATGATAAATAGTGATATATAATGATAAATAGTGATAAATAATGATGAATAGTGATATATAATGATAAATAGTGATAAATAGTGATATATAATGATAAATAGTGATAAATAGTGATAAATAATGATGAATAGTGATATATAATGATAAATAGTGATAAATAGTGATATATAATGATAAATAGTGATAAATAGTGATATATAATGATAAATAGTGATATATAATGATAAATAGTGATATATAATGATAAATAGTGATATATAATGATAAATGGTGATAAATAGTGATATATAATGATACATAGTGATAAATAGTGATATATATATATATATATATATAATGATAAATAGTGATATATATAATGATAAATAGTGATATATATAATGATAAATAGTGATATATATATATATATATATATAATGATAAATGGTGATAAATAGTGATAAATAGTGATATATAATGATAAATAATGATAAATAGTGATATATAATTCTAAATAGTGATAAATAGTGATAAATAGTGATATATATATAATGATAAATAGTGATAAATATAATGATAAATAGTGATATATAATGATAAATATTGATATATATAATGATAAATAGTGATAAATAATGATAAATAGTGATAAATAATGATAAATAGTGATATATAATGATAAATAGTGATATATATAATGATAAATAGTGATATATAATGATAAATAGTGATATATATAATGATAAATAGTGATATATAATGATAAATAGTGATATATATAATGATAAATAGTGATATATAATGATAAATAGTGATATATAATGATAGTGATATATATAATGATAAATAGTGATATATAATGATAAATAGTGATATATATAATGATAAATAGTGATATATAATGATAAATAGTGATATATAATGATAGTGATATATATAATGATAAATAGTGATATATAATGATAAATAGTGATATATAATGATAGTGATATATAATGATAGTGATATATATAATGATAAATAGTGATATATAATGATAAATAGTGATATATAATGATGAATAGTTATATATAATGATAAATAGTGATATACATAATGTTAAATAGTGATAAATAATGATAAATGGTGATAAATAATGATAAATAGTGATAAATAATGATAAATAGTGATATATATATATATATAATGATAGTGATTAATGATAAATAGTGATATATAATGATAAATAGTGACATATAATGATAGTGATATATATAATGATAAATAGTGATATATAATGATAAATAGTGATATATAATGATGAATAGTTATATATAATGATAAATAGTGATATACATAATGTTAAATAGTGATAAATAATGATAAATGGTGATAAATAATGATAAATAGTGATAAATAATGATAAATAGTGATATATATATATATATAATGATAGTGATTAATGATAAATAGTGAAATATATAATGATAAATAGTGATAAATAGTGATGAATAGTTATATATAATGATAAATAGTGATATATATATATATATATATATATATATATATATATATATAATGATAGTGATTAATGATAAATAGTGAAATATATAATGATAAATAGTAATAAATAATTATAAATAGTGATATATATAATGATAGTGATATATATATAATGATAAATAGTGATATATATATAATGATAAATAGTGATATATATATAATGATAAATAGTTATATAATGATAAATAGTGATATATAATGATAAATAGGGATATATAATGATAGTGATAAATAATGATAAATAGTGATATATATATAATGATAAATAGTGATATATAATGATAAATAGTGATATATAATGATAAATAGTGATATATATAATGATAAATAGTGATATATATAATGATAAATAGTGATATATAATGATAAATAGTGATAAATAATAATATATAATGATGAATAGTTATATATAATGATAAATAGTGATATATAATGATAAATAGTGATAAATAATGATGAATAGTTATATGTAATGATAAATAGTAATATATAATGATAAATAGTGATATATATAATGATGAATAGTTGTTACGCCTAGCGCTCCGGGTCCCCGCTCCTCCCCGGAGCGCTCACGGCGTCCTTCTCCCTGCAGCTCCCCGGTCAGCGCTGACCGGGAGCACTGCTCTGTCATGGCCGTTGGGGATGCGATTCGCACAGCGGGACGCGCCCGCTCGCGAATCGCATCCCAGGTCACTTACCCGTTCCCGTCTCCTGCGGTCATGTGCTGGCGCGCGCGGCTCCGCTCTCTAGGGCGCGCGCGCGCCAGCTCCCTGAGACTTAAAGGGCCAGTGCACCAATGATTGGTGCCTGGCCCAATTAGCTTAATTGGTTCCCACCTGTTCCCGGGCTATATCTAGTCTCCTCCCTTGCACTCCCTTGCCGGATCTTGTTGCCTTAGTGCCTGTGAAAGCGTTCTTTGTGTGTTTATACCCTGTGTACCAGTACCTTTGCTATCTCCCCTGACTACGAACCTTGCCGCCTGCCCCCGACCTTCTGCTACGTCCGACCTTGCTACTGCCTACTCCCTTGTACCTCGCCTATCTTCTGTATCTTCAGCAGCCAGAGAGGTGAGCCGTTGCTAGTGGATACGACCTGGTCACTACCGCCGCAGCAAGACCATCCCGCTTTGCGGCGGGCTCTGGTGAAAACCTGTAGTGTCTTAGAACCGGTCCACTAGCACGGTCCTCGCTATCCCTCTCTGGCACAGAGGATCCACCTCCTGCCAGCCGGCATCGTGACAGTAGATCCGGCCATGGATCCCGCTGAGGTTCCCCTGCCAGTTGCCTCTGATATCACCACGGTGGTCGCCCAGCAAGCCCGACAGATCGCCCATCTAACCCACCAGATGTCGGAAATGTCCACCATTGTGCACCAACTTCAGTCGCAACTTCATCAGCAATCATCTCCTCCGCCAGCTCCTGCACCTCCTCCGCAGCGAGTGGCCACTCCTAGCCTCCGCCTGTCCTTGCCGGACAAATTTAATGGGGACTCTAAGTTTTGCCGTGGCTTTCTTTCGCAATGTTCCCTGCACTTGGAGATGATGTCGGACCAGTTCCCTACTGAAAGGTCTAAGGTGGCTTTCGTAGTCAGCCTTCTGTCTGGAAAAGCCCTGTCATGGGCCACACCGCTCTGGGACCGCAATGACCCCGTCACTGCCTCTGTACACTCCTTCTTCTCGGAAATTCGAAGTGTCTTTGAGGAACCTGCCCGAGCCTCTTCTGCTGAGACTGCCCTGCTGAACCTGGTCCAGGGTAATTCCTCCGTTGGCGAGTACGCCATACAATTCCGTACTCTTGCTTCTGAACTATCCTGGAATAATGAGGCTCTCTGCGCGACCTTTAAAAAAGGCCTATCCAGCAACATTAAAGATGTTCTGGCCGCACGAGAGACTCCTGCTAACCTGCATGAACTCATTCATCTAGCCACTCGCATTGACATGCGTTTTTCTGAGAGGCATCAAGAGCTCCGCCAGGAAAAAGACTTAGATCTCTGGACACCTCTCCCACAGTCTCCACTGCTATCTGCGCCTAGGCCTCCCGCCGAGGAGGCCATGCAAGTGGATCGGTCTCGCCTGACCCTGGAAGAGAGGAATCGCCGTAAGGAAGAGAATCTTTGTCTGTACTGTGCCAGTACTGAACATTTTTTGGTGGATTGCCCAATCCGTCCTCCACGTCTGGGAAACGCACGCTCGCACTCAGCTCTCGTGGGTGTGGCGTCTCTTGATGCCAAGTCGGCTTCTCCACGTCTCACGGTACCTGTTCGGATTTCCACTTCAGCCAGCTCTCCCTTCTCAGCCGTGGCCTGCCTGGACTCTGGAGCTTCTGGGAATTTTATTCGGGAGTCCTTTGTGAATAAATTCCGTATTCCGGTGACCCGTCTTGTCAAGCCACTCCACATTTCCGCGGTCAACGGAGCCAGGTTGGACTGTACCATACGTTTCCGCACGGAGCCCCTTCTTATGAGCATCGGATCTCATCACGAGAGGATTGAACTTTTGGTCCTCCCCAATTGCACCTCGGAAATTCTCCTTGGACTTCCCTGGCTTCAACTTCATTCCCCAACCCTGGATTGGTCCACTGGGGAGATCAAGAGTTGGGGGTCCTCTTGTGCCAAGAACTGTCTAAAACCGGTTCCCAGTAACCCTTGCCGTAACTCTGTGGTTCCTCCTGTATCCGGTCCCCCTAAGGTCATTAAGGACTCTGCCTGCCACAGGAAATGCCCCTCCCCCCCTCCCAGTTCCATCAGGCAAGCTTCTGTGTCCCCTCATGGCCCTCGTCCTGGTGTCACACTGCCCCGTGCCAGGTCTCGCCCTCTGCCCTCTCTCCCCATTCCTACTCCTGCGGTTCTGCCTGCCGTTGAGGAATCCCTCCATCCTTTCCCGGTGTCCTCATCCCAGGGGAGGCAGTTACCCGATAAAGAGAAGGGGAGACCTAAGGGGGGGGGTACTGTTACGCCTAGCGCTCCGGGTCCCCGCTCCTCCCCGGAGCGCTCACGGCGTCCTTCTCCCTGCAGCTCCCCGGTCAGCGCTGACCGGGAGCGCTGCTCTGCCATGGCCGTTGGGGATGCGATTCGCACAGCGGGACGCGCCCGCTCGCGAATCGCATCCCAGGTCACTTACCCGTTCCCGTCTCCTGCGGTCATGTGCTGGCGCGCGCGGCTCCGCTCTCTAGGGCGCGCGCGCGCCAGCTCCCTGAGACTTAAAGGGCCAGTGCACCAATGATTGGTGCCTGGCCCAATTAGCTTAATTGGTTCCCACCTGTTCCCGGGCTATATCTAGTCTCCTCCCTTGCACTCCCTTGCCGGATCTTGTTGCCTTAGTGCCTGTGAAAGCGTTCTTTGTGTGTTTATACCCTGTGTACCAGTACCTTTGCTATCTCCCCTGACTACGAACCTTGCCGCCTGCCCCCGACCTTCTGCTACGTCCGACCTTGCTACTGCCTACTCCCTTGTACCTCGCCTATCTTCTGTATCTTCAGCAGCCAGAGAGGTGAGCCGTTGCTAGTGGATACGACCTGGTCACTACCGCCGCAGCAAGACCATCCCGCTTTGCGGCGGGCTCTGGTGAAAACCTGTAGTGTCTTAGAACCGGTCCACTAGCACGGTCCTCGCTATCCCTCTCTGGCACAGAGGATCCACCTCCTGCCAGCCGGCATCGTGACAATAGTTATATATATAATGATAAATAGTGATATATAATGATAAATAGTGATATATAATGATGAATAGTTATATATATAATGATAAATAGTGATATATATAATGATAAATAGTGATATATAATGATAAATAGTGATATATAATGATAAATAGTGATATATATAATGATAAATAGTGATATATAATGATAAATAGTGATATATAATGATAAATAGTGATATATAATGATGAATAGTTATATATATAATGATAAATAGTGATATATATAATGATAAATAGTGATATATAATGATAAATAGTGATATATATAATGATAAATAGTGATATATAATGATAAATAGTGATAAATAGTGATAAATAGTGATATATATAATGATAAATAGTGATATATATGATAGTGATAAATAATGATAAATAGTGATATATATATATATATATATATATATATATATATATATATAATTATAGTGATATATATATAATGATAAATAGTGATATATATATATAATGATAGTGATAAATAATGATAAATAGTGATATATATAATGATAAATAGTGATAAATAATGATGAATAGTTATATATAATGATAAATAGTGATATATGATGATAGTGATATATAATGATAAATAGTGATAAATAATGATGAATAGTTATATATAATGATAAATAGTGATAAATAATGATGAATAGTGATATATATATAATGATAAATAGTGATATATATAATGATAAATAGTGATAAATAATGATGAATAGTGATATATAATGATAAATAGTGATATATATAATGATAAATAGTGATAAATAATGATAAATAGTGATATATAATGATAAATAGTGATATATATAATGATAAATAGTGATAAATAATGATAAATAGTGATATATATAATGATAAATAGTGATATATATAATGATAAATAGTGATATATAATGAATAGTTATATATAATGATAAATAGTGATATATAATGATAAATAGTGATATATATAATGATAAATAGTGATAAATAATGATGAATAGTGATATATAATGATAAATAGTGATATATATAATGATAAATAGTGATAAATAATGATAAATAGTGATATATAATGATAAATAGTGATATATATAATGATAAATAGTGATAAATAATGATAAATAGTGATATATAATGATAAATAGTGATATATATAATGATAAATAGTGATAAATAATGATAAATAGTGATATATATAATGATGAATAGTGATATATATATAATGATGAATAGTGATATATAATGATAAATGGGGATATTATTAATGAAAAAAAGTGATATAAAGTAATATAAATATTTCTGACCATCATACTGAGCTGTAACAAGGACGCTGCGTCATGTCCTGGTTGTGAATGATGGGCGGTGACCATTTACCTTTCCGCTGCACGCCGCTTGCTGTGTTCTCATTGGTTGAGGCGTCTCCATTTTCTTTTTGGCGTTATTTGCAGGACTCACATGATGTTTTGTCTCTTTCCTCTGTAGAACCCAGAAGTTATGTTGAATCGGTTGCTCGGACGGCTGCCCCCTCATCACCAAGCGCACCCCAAGCCTACCAGATGGACACCCTGACGAGGGGCGGAGGATACCCCACCCCATTCACAGCTCCGAGCCCCATTTCTACCAGCAGCCCTATACACAGCACTGACGGGTGAGGATAGATTACTATGGATCTTACTGTAGTTCCCATAATAGTGAGGGGAGATGTGCGTCCCCTGTTTGATCATTCTCTATCTCACTGAACAGGTTTGGGGACCCTCATTCTCCATGAGGTGGGGAGTATCCTGTGGCCTCCTAATGCTCACTGCACCTTAGACGTCTGCACATAAGGCGGTATCAGGAGAGATGGCGGTGAGCAGAGGAGCCGCGAGGATTGGGGAATTACTGCAGCCATGTCCTGTCAACCCTAAACTAGTCACCTACCCTACTAATTCACCCTTCACAGAAAACTCTTCCAGGGCCCTGATGTCATCTGCTACATTGACATGAATTGTTAGCGTGGTGCACAGTAGGGCGGTAGAGCACTACTCACTTTTGTCTCCATTCTCTCCTTAGGGTGTCTGTAAGAAGCTTCCCGTCAGCAGAAGGCAGCGTCCATATTTCCAGTCCTGCTCAGCCATCTGTGGATTCTAGTTTCAGGTCCACCAGTCTGTCTCAGCCTTCACCACAGAGCAGTTACCAGAACACGTCGCCCACTCCCCCATCCATGACACCCCTTGCTGGGACCCCTCTCAGCTCTTATGAAGGGTACTCCTACAGCCCTAATAACGCCATTACACAGACAGATGGATATTCTGGAATTCCAATGAGCGCACTGACCGGGCATGTGGTTCATGGCAGCCCCCAACCTGTTCACAGAACAGTGGGCACCAACACAGTGGGCACCAACACACCACCCAGCCCAGGATTTGTGCGAAGAGTGGGGACTCCTACTATGTCCAATGCTCCGGGAAGTCCAAGCTTGAGCAGACATCCCCTTGCAGTACACGGTGGCATTGTAGCAGCCCCGGGTAGTCCTAGCTTGGCTCGACACCAGGCCGCGATGATCGGGAGTGCCCCAGGGACACCTGGGAGCCCCAGCATGGAGCGACATGTCATGTATGCGTTTTCCACCCCCGAGGAACGACGGCCAACACTGTCACGACAGAGCAGTGCCTCGGGATACCAGGCTCCATCCACCCCTAGTTTCCCGGTATCTCCTGCATATTACCAAGGCATTGGCAGCCCATCGTCTTCTTCACCAGACTCCACCCTGTACCGGCAGGGAAGCCCCGTGCCGCAGCCATCACTGCCTGAGAAACGAAGAATGTCCTCAGGGGATAGGTCCAACAGCCTGCCGAATTATTCCACACTGAACGGGAAGACGTCTCCCATGTCCAGTGGCATGTCCAGCCCCAGCGGTGGCAGCACCATGGCATTTACACACACACTGCCCGACTTCTCCAAGTTCTCTATGCCAGGTAATGGGGGTGAGATGCCCTCCAGAGGCTACTTCACAGAGCAGCCATCTCCAACCTGTGTGTCTTCAGCTGCTGCACAACTAGAACTCCCAGCATGCCCTGACATTTTTTCCCTTTCCTTTCAGATGGAAGTCCAGAAACTCGAGCAAATGTCAAATTTGTCCAAGACACATCCAAATATTGGTACAAACCTGAGATCTCCAGAGATCAAGGTGAGTGTACGGTGATCTCCCTGGTGGTACCATGGATCCTGTCTCCTACTCATGGGTCACATTCTTCTCTCTCATCCAGCAATCACTTTACTGAAAGACAGAGAACCGGGCGCCTTCATCATCCGGGACAGCCACTCCTTCAGAGGAGCCTATGGACTCGCCATGAAAGTTGCCACCCCGCCCCCCACCCCTGCCCAACCCAACAAGAAAGGTGAATATTGCTCCGCAGCGTTATCTCCTGTAAGACGTCTCCATGTATCGTATTAAGTGAATATTCTGTTCCCTCAGGAGATGCCACAAATGAGCTGGTGAGACATTTCCTCATAGAGACAAGTCCCAGAGGAGTAAAGTTAAAGGGGTGTCCCAACGAGCCGTATTTTGGTAAGAACTTAACTCTGTCACTGTGTACATTACATTACTTGTTATACCTCAGAGCTGTACTCACTATTCTGCTGGTGAGGTCACTGTGTACATACATTACTTATCCTGTACTGATCCTGAGTTATATCCTGTATTATACTCCAGAGCTGTACTCACTATTCTGCTGGTGAGGTCACTGTGTACATACATTACATTACTTATCCTGTACTGATCCTGAGTTATATCCTGTATTATACTCCAGAGCTGTACTCAGTATTCTGCTGGTGGGGTCACTGTGTACATACATTACATTACTTATCCTGTACTGATCCTGAGTTATATCCTGTATTATACCCCAGAGCTGTACTCACTATTCTGCTGGTGAGGTCACTGTGTACATACATTACTTATCCTGTACTGATCCTGAGTTATATCCTGTATTATACTCCAGAGCTGTACTCACTATTCTGCTGGTGAGGTCACTGTGTACATACATTACATTACTTATCCTGTACTGATCCTGAGTTATATCCTGTAGATCTTTTATTATAAAATATAAAACATTACAAAAAGAACGAACATCACCATAACAATAATACAAACAACATACACCTGTATAATATATACAATAATGAGTCCATATTAGTCCAAAAATGTCCAACCAAGTATCTTCTGGTCCAGCCTCATTCTCACCAAACACACCGCTATAATAACAACCACTACTAAACACTCTACAATAATAATAATACTTACAGTAATAATAATAACAACAATAATAACTAAAAACTGGTCCGGTTGCATTTCACCACCCAAAATAATAAATATGTGTCAAACCACCAACAAACACCGCAAACAGAAAAACAGAATATACCAATTTTTTTATTTTATTTTATTTTATTTATTTATTTATTTTTTTGGCCCTGAGCTGGTCCCGCATCCCATGCCCCCAGTACATGATAACAGACGTCCATGAACCAGTCCAGGATTTTACTTATTTATTTTTTTAAATAAAAAGTCCCACACAGAATCCCCCCTCCCCCCATCTACCCACCACCCAACCTAACACTAAACCCCAACACAACACAACCCCTAGAAAAAAAACAATATATATACATATATACACATATACATAAATGTACAAACAAAACAAATATATACAAAATAATACAAACTATACAAAACAAACAACAATAAGGCTTTTCAATCACACAAACCCCTAAAGCTCAAGTTCAGTGCCTGCAAGCCCTATATCACCATATATCTACAGCACAAAACAAAAAGACTAATGTGCCAGCATCAGCCCACCACCAGGGGGAGACAACAGGCTAAGGCACTTTAAAGGCAGAGCCCCTCCACAGACGAGAGGCCCTGCCAGCACCCAGCCTCTCGTACTCCAGAGAACGCACCTTCACCAGGTCACCAAGAATGTTCCTAACCACCTCACCCACAGGGAGGATTTTACGCTGCGTCGACACTAAACACCGTGCGTTCCACGTGTAATACCTGACCACTGAGCTGACTAGGAATAAAGTGCACCGGTCCCAGCCTCCAAGGTTTCTGAATGCCCCATAGGCCCATTCCGCCTAGGAGAGACTGGCCAGCCGAGGCCAACCAATGGAAGCGCCCACCCTGTTATAAACCTCTGTGTTAAAGGGACAATGAAGCAGAAAATGCTCCATGCTTTCCAGCATGCCTCCACACTCCTCGCGGGGACATCCCCGGTCATCAGAGCTCCTGCACTTCAGATTGTCCCTCACACACAGTTTCCCATGGAAGCAGCGCCAAGTCAAGTCCCAAAACTTCAAGGGGATCCTGATAGAATTCAAAAGCTCTAAACCCACCTCCAGATCCCGACTTGGGCAGTCCTTGAGCGCCAATGGCCTCTGGAAATGAGAAGACAGGACCCTCTTGTCAAGGAATTTCCTCGACAGAGTCCTAATCTCCCACATCCCCAGACCCCACCGACGAATAACCTTCAGAACCGGGGTAGCATAAGCCGGGAGATGCCCGTGTGGTGTGCGAAGATCCTTCACTTGCCCTCCTGTCTCCCATTCCTGGAAGAAAGGCCGAAACCATCCCCTACAGGAGGATACCCACGGAGGAGCCCTCTCTGACCAGAGGTTTGCTATATTGGTCTTAAGAAAGGTATTCACTAGGAATACCACGGGATTGACCATACACAACCCCCCTAGTCTCCTTGTACGGTAAGTAACCTCCCTCTTCACTAGGTTCAGTCTATTCCCCCATAACATTTGGAAGAACACACTGTAGACCCGGGTCCAAAGAGGTTCTGGCAACATGCATACACTGCCCAGATATATCAGCAAAGGGAGCAGGAAAGTTTTCATCAGGTTAACCCTTTCCCGGAGGGTCAAAGACCAACCCTTCCACTGATCCACCTTCTGAGCGGCGATCTTAAGCCTGCTGTCCCAGTTTTGTTTGGGGTAATCCCCGTGACCAAATTCGATGCCGAGGACTTTTGCGGATTCCTGGGGCTCTGGAAGGGCGTCCGGGAGGTTAAAATCAGGATCTCCCCCTCCCAGCCAGAGACTCTCACACTTATCCTGATTGATCTTGGACCCGGATACCTCCGAGTAGCGGTCCACCTCTGACATCACCCATCTGCCCTCCTCTTGTGAGGAGACAAACACGGTGATATCATCAGCGTACGCTACCGCCCTCAGAGCCGAATCCGGCACCGCCAGGTCCATTCTCACCCCGCCAACGGTCCACAATCAATCCCTCTAAGGAAAGGATCGATTGCAAACACGTACAGCAAAGGGCTCAAAGGACAACCCTGACGGACACCAGACCCAACCTCAAAAGAGCGGCCAATCCAACCATTCACAAGCGGGAAACTCTCTGCCCCTACATACAAGGTCTTAAGCCAATCAACAAAACCCCCTGGCAGGCCATATCTCAGAAGGACAGACCAGAGGTACTCATGGTTAACCCGATCAAACGCTTTTGCCTGATCCAAGGACAGCAAGTACCCCTTCCAGTGGCCAGCCCTACCCTGCTCCACAGCCTCTCGGACACTGAGCACAGCACTAAATGTACTGCGGCCCGGAACAGAGCAATGCTGAGCCCCCGAAAGGAGCCGGGGTGCAAACTCCACCAGCCGGTTAAACAGCACTTTTGCCAGAATCTTTCTGTCCGCATTGAGAAGTGCTATGGGACCCCAATTCTCAATGTGGGACGGGTCTTTACCCTTTGACAGGATGATCAGCGCTGACCTCCTCATTGACTTTGGCAAAGTGCCCGAGGATAGACACTCATTAAAAACCGCAGTCAAGAGGGGAACCAAAGTGTCCTTAAAGGTCTTATAGAACTCAGATGTTAAGCCATCCGGACCGGGTGACTTCTTGAGGGCAAGCCCATCAATAGCCATCCTGACTTCCTCTTCCCGGATCATCTCTGTCAAACCGTCAAGAGAGGGGTCTACTCCTGGTTCAGGGATGGTTTCAGCCAAGAAAGCTGACACCTTATCTCGATCTAGATCCTTCCTTCCCAAGAGGTGCGAGTAGAAGGATCTGATGACCTCCAGGATCCCTGATCTGGACCTTTTCAAGGATCCCGTACTATCAATCAGTCCTGAGACTATTTTACTATTCACTGACATCTTGCAGTTTCTGTAAGGGTCGGGCGAGCGGTACTTCCCGTAATCCCCCTCAAAAACCAAAGATGCGTGCCTATCGTACTGGCACTTCATCAGCAAGGACTTCACTCTGGAGATATCCTCTCGGCTACCTCCAGTCGAGAGAAGGTTCTCAAGTTTCTTCCTCAGGCCCTGGTACAAGCGGTACCTATTTAGGCTTCTGAGGCCCGAGAGCTGGCGGAAGAATCTCGCAACCCTTTCCTTGAAGATCTCCCACCACTCTGACTTACTGTTACAAAGGCCCAGCAATGGTACCTGGCTCTGAAGAAAATCCTCAAAGGACTGTCTTATCTCCGCTTCTTCCAAGAGAGACGAATTCAGCTTCCAATAGCCTCTGCCCATCCGGGGGGTCTCTGTGACATACAGAGAAAACAAAATTAAACAGTGATCGGAGAACTCCACCTCAACAACAGACACTGCTGAAGAGACGGCTTCTTCCTTTAAATAAAACCTGTCTATCCTAGACCTACAACTACCCCTATGATAGGTGAATCCCGCATGGCCTGGGGTGTACCGGATGTGGACATCCACCAGGCGAGCCTCACTCGCTATGCTATTAAGGGCGATGCTATCATAAGTCAGCTTATCTCTGGCACCTCCCCTGTCTTGGGGCCTCGTGACAGCATTAAAGTCCCCTCCAAAGACCACCTGCCGACTTGTAAAAAGATAGGGCTTGATCCTCATAAAGAGGCACTTCCGGTCCCACTTAGACTGTGGGCCGTAGATGTTAATAAGGCGAAGTTCTTGTCCCCTCATGAGGACATCTAAGATCAGGCACCTCCCCATTTCTAACTCGATAACCCGTCGGCATTCTACCGCTGCGGTAAAAAGGACCGCCACTCCGCTATACGGCTCGGCCCCAAGAGACCAGTAGGAGGGCCCATTCCTCCACTCTCTTTTAGCCTTGTAGATAGATGACATATCTGTTAGCCTGGTCTCCTGCAAAAATAAAATATCAGCATTAATATGGGCAAAAAAATCATAGGCCGCAAATCGAGCTGTATCTGACTTAATGCTGGCGACATTAATGGATGCCAGAGTCAACGGAGAGGGTGCCGCCATCAAGGGTGATTGAGTTAGACAGCTTTCTTTTTCCCACTCCCCTTCTCACCCTCCACATCAGAAGAACTCTTCACCCTCTTTAGAGAAATGGAAGTGTCCATCTCACCAGACGTCGTTTTACTTTCCTCGTCTCCGGATTCTAGGCCAGTCCCTTCCCCCGAGGACATAACCTCCCCAGGGGAAGAGGACTCGGCGCCCCCTGGAAGCCCCTCTGCCACCTCCCCCTCATCCTCCCCTTCCGAAGAAGAGGAGGAGATGTCCCTGAGGGGGCGGAATCGATTGGAAAGGCCAACCAGAGGGGAGTCAGTTTTGCCTTCCTTTGGCACCTGGACCAGGGTGGGAGAAGATCTCAAATCTCCCTTTTTTTTTCTACTTGTACCCCGCTTTCGTGTCTCCTTCTGCCATCCCACATCATCCTCCTCCACGCTATCTGAGGAGATGGCACCTTCCTCATTCTGGATCCTCCTGACCTCCTCATTCAGCTCGCCATCCCTCAGGGTCTCAGCAGCAAGGTTGGCCTCTGGGACAGAATGAGAGGTCGTCCCAGTAACCCGGGCTTTCCCCATCACCCTATCCCTTTGGCGTTTATCAAGACGTCTTAGTTGGGCTGGTGTCTTTCTCTTGCTGTTCCTCACTGACCCCTCAGTTCCTCCACCCCTGCTAGTCCCCTCCCCAGCAGATTCCGGCTCGTGATCTTCACCCGCTGGGGACAAGACTGCATTAGCGAAAGAACGAGGACAACGACTGAATGGGTGACCTAAGTCACCACACAGGTGACACCTAATCTCTGCACAAGATGCGGCAAGATGGCCGACACCCCCACACAAGGCACATTTCTGCACCGTACAGTTTGCACTGAAGTGTGTGGGGTCACCACATCTGTGACAGAGCTTCGGCTGACCCCGGTAGAAAATCTGGATACCATCCCTGCCGAGAAAGGCAGAGGATGGAATATGGGTAACTGTATTTCCTGAACGTTTAAGTTTTACCAAAAACGTCCAGGCTCCTGACCAGATGCCAAACTCGTCCCTGTTCTTCTGCGGGACCCCCATTACCTCGCCATACCGTCCTAACCAGGTGATGATGTCAACACAAGAGAGTGATTCGTTACGGGTCAAAACGGTCACTCTCTTGATTTCGTTTTGGCGAGACAATGCCTGTACGGCAAAGTCTCGCCAGCCGGGCTCATTCTTTACCAATTCATAATTCGACCAGAAAAGCTCAAGCCCCTCTGGCCGAACAAAACTGATATTGAATTCAGGAGCACCGTAGGGATGTATCAAGGCAAAGATATCAACTGCCTTGAAGCCCATCTTTAGCAAGAGCTCAACCACTTTGGTCCTTGAAGGACACATATCTTCGCCCTGCCACCGAAGACGGACCACATTCCTACGGTTACTACCTGCCCCAGCTGTTGGGAGGGACCACACAGTATCGCCCCCTCTTTCCTCTCGGAAGGCAGAGAGACCGTGTCTCTCTATCCAGAAGGATAGATCAACTGCTCTACCCTCTACATTAATCGACCTTTCCCCCTTTTTCAGAGCCTCCAGGAGACGTCGCTGCAATAAACCGTCCCTAGAGTCAGGAGACGAGGAAAGTATTCTACTTCCCCCAGCAGTGACATTGGCATAACTCCTATGATCTGTCACCACTGGGGGGGCAACCGGACCAGACCCTACACCATTTCTAATGACAACATCCCCACCACCCCCAATAACAACATTAGCACTTCCCCCAACAACATTGTTTCCAATAACATCATCTGTAGTCCCATCACCACCCCTAATTTCAGCAACAGCAAAATCACCTTCTCCAATAACATTAACCTCCATCCGCTCCCCAGTCATACACCCCGTACCCCCATTTACCTTCTCATTCACACTGGCTGGGCCAGAAACAGATAATCCGGCAAACGATGACGATGATGACATTTTTCCCCGTTTTGCCTCAGCATCACGGGTCACTAGGGCTGGGACAACCTCCGCTGGCCCTTTAAGGGACCGGGCAGCATGCTTGCCCGGTCTAGAGGAGGCCCCAGCCCTGTTCTTATTAGTGCTCTCCGCCTCATCAGCATCATCTCCAGTCTTTTCATGGCGCCGCTGATCAATGGGATCAGCGGCACCAATACAAAACAAACGTTTTTCTTCACTTTTGGGAGTGTCCGTTATGCCCTTTACTACCTCCGGCACTGAGTCACCCCCCTCTCCCACAGGGGAGCGAACTACAGCACCGGAGTCTGCCTCTCCGCCCACCGCTGGGCCGCCCTCACTGTACGGCCTTTCGGCTGATGCCTTCTCTGCTCCATCCCTGCTACTGCAAACAGGCATGGAGCTCTGCGCCCTTTTAGTATCTGTACTCTCCCCGCACCTTTGCACCGAGTCCACCACAGAACACGGGCTGGGCTGGGTAACGGGGCTTGCACAATGAGCTGACCCTGCGGCCGACTCAGGGTATACAGGGAGGGGGGTGTAGATGTAACTCACCACTTCTTGCTGCTTTGGCTTGGTCTTCTTTTTCTTCTTACCCCCAGGTGCCTCATTTGGGAGCTCATCTCCAAACACCAGATTCTGAGGACACACTGGGGATTCCAGCATGCGGATCTGGGCCATTAGCGCCCCTCCCTGGTAGCTGCTGTCACTGTCCTCTCCTGAGTCGGCAGGTGATACTGCTGGTTGCTGTGCAGGGGGCCCACTGTACGGGGCCTGCTGCTGTTGCCGCAGGCCACCAGGTGGATCTGGCTGTTGTTCTTCCTCCATCTCCTCCTCATCATCCACCTGGCTCTCAGGTTGCAGCCCCATCAACCTTTTATTTTCCTCCATTACCTTGAATCGTTCTCCATTTTCCAATTTTTCTTTAAATGGCCCACTCTTCGCCAGTAATTCTCCTCTCCTCCAAAGCTTGTATTTCAGCCATAAGTCTCTTTATCTGCCCCTGGATCTCTGCCTTTTTCCTCTTCGGAGTTACCTTAGCCCTGGCACGGGCACAGCGCAGTTCCTCTCGGAGCCTCCTTATGGCCTTACAGGCGTCTTCATACTCACGGAGGTGACTTTTTACCCGGGAGGTATAGGTGGAAATAGACTCCCGGGCCCTCAGCACTCCCCAGCCTTCCTCACTGAGGTCGGCTTCACCTCCGTGAGCACTCTGCCTTCTTCCAGACAAACCCAGCTTTCCGCTGGCTGCACCCAGATTTTCCGAGGAGGATCCAGCCTTGCAGCTTCTCACCTCTGTGGGGGGAGTTGGAGCAGCATTGCTGCGACTCCTAGTAGAACGCCTCACCCCCAAATCCTCCGATGTTCCGGGCGCTTGCTGGCTTCTACTGCTCCCCTGCGGCCTATTCCGAGGAGCAGAAGCCTGGGCCTCGCCTCCCTCACTCATGCCTGGAAACCCACTCCCTCCCTGGGGAGGAGGAAGCAGGCCCCAGGTGGAACAGATGGAAATCCCTGGAGCTCAGGAGACACAGCAGACACACAGCACAGCTGAAGCACGACCACACCCGCAACTAATTGGTCAGCACTCCAGAGCTGTACTCACTATTCTGCTGGTGAGGTCACTGTGTACATACATTACATTACTTATCCTGTACTGATCCTGAGTTATATCCTGTATTATACCCCAGAGCTGTACTCACTATTCTGCTGGTGAGATCACTGTGTACATACATTACATTACTTATCCTGTACTGATCCTGAGTTATATCCTGTATTATACTCCAGAGCTCTACTCACTATTCTGCTGGTGAGGTCACTGTGTACATACATTAAATTACTTATCCTGTACTGATCCTGAGTTATATCCTGTATTATACCCCAGAGCTGTACTCACTATTCTGCTGGTGAGGTCAATGTGTATATACATTACATTACTCATCCTGTACTGATCCTGAGTTATATCCTGTATTATACCCCAGAGCTGTACTCACTATTCTGCTGGTGAGGTCACTGTGTACATACATTACTTATCCTGTACTGATCCTGAGTTATATCCTGTATTATACCCCAGAGCTGTACTCACTATTCCGCTGGTGAGGTCACTGTGTACATACATTACATTACTTATCCTGTACTTATCCTGAGTTATATCCTGTATTATACTCCAGAGCTGTACTCACTATTCTGCTGGTGGGGTCACTGTGTACATATATTACATTACTTATCCTGTACTGATCCTGAGTTATATCCTGTATTATACACCAGAGCTGTACTCGCTATTCTGCTGGTGATATCACTGTGTACATACATTACATTACTTATCCTGTA
Organism: Hyla sarda; assembly: GCF_029499605.1. Taxonomy (NCBI): domain Eukaryota; kingdom Metazoa; phylum Chordata; class Amphibia; order Anura; family Hylidae; genus Hyla; species Hyla sarda. Next base: position 269,296 of record NW_026608795.1, on the reverse strand, counting down.
CTGATCCTGAGTTATATCCTGTATTATACTCCAGAGCTGTACTCACTATTCTGCTGGTGAGGTCACTGTGTACATACATTACATTACTTATCCTGTACTGATCCTGAGTTATATCCTGTATTATATTCCAGAGCTGTACTCACTATTCTGCTGGTGAGGTCACTGTGTACATACATTACATTACTTATCCTGTACTGATCCTGAGTTATATCCTGTATTATATTCCAGAGCTGTACTCACTATTCTGCTGGTGAGGTCACTGTGTACATACATTACATTACTTATCCTGTACTGATCCTGAGTTATATCCTGTATTATACTCCAGAGCTGTACTCACTATTCTGCTGGTGAGGTCACTGTGTACATACATTACATTACTTATCCTGTACTGATCCTGTGTTATATCCTGTATTATACTCCAGAGCTGTACTCACTCTTCTGCTGGTGAGGTCACTGTGTACATACATTACATTACTTATCCTGTACTGATCCGGAGTTATATCCTGTATTATACTCCAGAGCTGTACTCACTATTCTGCTGGTGAGATCACTGTGCATATACATTACATTACTTATCCTGTACTGATCCTGAGTTATATCCTGTATTATACCCCAGAGCTGTACTCACTATTCTGCTGGTGAGGTCACTGTGTACATACATTACATTACTTATCCTGTACTGATCCTGAGTTATATCCTGTATTATACTCCAGAGCTGTACTCACTATTCTGCTGGTGAGATCACTGTGTACATACATTACATTACTTATCCTGTACTGATCCGGAGTTATATCCTGTATTATACTCCAGAGCTGTACTATCTTTTCTGCTGGTGGAGAACTAGGCTGTTTGCTAGTAGTACACACACAGGACTTCCATACCATTACTTATTTGGCCAATCAGTGCAGCACATACTCCTTTTTGCTATGCCATGACGTAGTCCTGGAGAAAGTGCAGTGGACTGAACAGGCTGCCCAGGGCTATAAATGATTCACAGTCCACTACATGATTACAAAACACAGTGAGTTCCTCTGTAGGAGGCAAACAGGCTCACAGATTGCAGACACACTGTCCAGGGCCTTTCTTTCCTGGACCTAGCAGTAGCTAAGCCCCGCCTACTTTCTGTGTTCTCTCCGTGCACTCAACACTTCATATAGTGGGGAGATTTGGTGCCCCATTCTGAAGATTGTGGAGGTCCCAGAGGTAGGACCCACCACGATCAGACACTTATCCTGTATCCTATCGGGAACACATTGTTAAAGGGGTATTCCGGGCTCTAAGCTTTTATCCCCTCCCCTGGGACCCCCTGCAATCTCCCTGCAGCACCCGCATTGTATGCAGGGCTGCGTCTCCAGTGTTGGAAACGTCAGGGTTTCTGAGACTGGAGACGTGACGTAACGTCACGCCCCCTCCGTGATTTCACATCTCTCCCCCTTTATTCATGTCTATGTTTGGGGACGTGACGGCCATTACGCCCCCTCCCATAGACATGAATGGAGGGGTTGTGGCATGACGTTACGTCTCCTGTCTCAGAAACCTGGAAGTTTCGTAAACTGGAGACGCAGCCCCGCAGACATCGTGCTGCAGGGAGATTGCAGGGGGTCCCAGCGGAGGGTCCCCCGCGATCAGACATTTTACCCCCTAGATCCAGGAATAGCCGTTTAAACATTGGAAACTCCTTTTATAGGGTCTTTATATATGGCTCCGTGCACAGGGCAGCAGTGATCGCTGGGATTGTGTGGCTCTTCACTTATATCATGGTTGGCCGCACAGTTTACAAGGGACGATGTGTGACCAATTAACAGTGATGTGTAGGGTCACATGATCCCAGTGATCATATGATGAATGAGATAATGGTCCTGTGTAGAAGACTCCATGGCCTGTGACCTTTGTCTTCTGTCTTCTAGGCTGCCTGTCCGCACTGGTGTATCAGCACTCCATCACGCCCCTGGCGCTGCCCTGCAAGTTGGTGATACCCAGCCGAGGTAACGCTCACCTGCACAACCCTATGTGGGGTATATATGGTATATAGATTATGTGGGTGGGGGCCCGACGGCTGTAACCTCCACTGACACAACGGGGCCACATTCACTTCTTCCTTCTCTTGTCTTTTACTTAGATCCCACAGAAGAGCCCAGAGAAACGGCGACACCGACAAACACCAGCAGTGACCTACTGAAACTAGGAGCAGGTGAGGGGCCGACAATGTGAACGCTCAGTGGATAAGGACCCTTCCAATTGTTCTTTATATCAATGTCTTATAGTTCTGCTCTTTTCTCTATATATTTACTGTTCTTAAGAATCTTCAATGGGACATTCGGGGGAATTTATCACCCATGGTTTTTTCTGGTGTTAACATTTTTAGCCCAAATCGTGTAGATCAAGGAAACAAGCTGTGGTGCGATTGGCTTTTGTAGCAGTGCTCGGTGATTTATCATTTTTGTGCATTCTTACTCCAGCCCGGACCTCACTTGCTCCACTATTTAGGACCAACAAAGAACTTGATTTGTACAGACAAAATCACATGGTCTGTTTGTATATTCAAAAAATAAATACATTGAAAAAAATTCTAAACATAAATAAACAAACTAAATAATAAATAATTTTCTAATCTTAAAAACTACGGAGTTCATTGAAGACAATTTATTGGACATTCTTGAGCACACTCACATTATACATACATTTACACTAAACATTTACTGTATTCATCTGTAAGGGTGACCAGAATTCCACACTAGTACTCATTTTTTTTTTTTATATAATACATAAAGTAAAGTGGTACTTTAGTATTTTAAAACATTTCTCCTATGCACAGCATTGTGGGGAGTCCAAACTCTGTGACCCCCCGTGATCTCTCCATATGCAGAACACACTTGCTCAGAGCCTCTGCAGTACATGGCAGTATAGCTGAGGATACTCCACCTGCAGGAGATGAAAGGACCTCTTCCAGAGGTGGAGGGAGTCTGATTCTGTCCAGAGGTGGAGGGAGTCTGATTCTGTCCAGAGGTGGAGGGAGTCTGATTCTGTCCAGAGGTGGAGGGATTCTGATTCTGTCCAGAGGTGGAGGGATTCTGATTCTGTCCAGAGGTGGAGGGAGTCTGATTCCATCCAGAGGTGGAGGGAGTCATATTCCGTCCAGAGGTGGAGGGAGTCTGATTTCGTCCAGAGGTGGAGGGAGTCTGATTCTGTCCAGAGGTGGAGGGAGCCTAATTCTATCCAGAGGTGGAGGGAGCCTAATTCTATCCAGAGGTGGAGCCAGTAGCACAGATTAGCAGCAACAAAAGGCAAACTTGATTTTAATACTACTTTTTAAAGCTACTTTAAAAACTCATAGTTATAGCTTTTTAAGATGTTTTGTATAACATTGACTCATAGGTTATATAGGATGGGGTGATGGCGATCCCGAACTATTACTAACTCTTATCTCTTCCTGCAGCCTGCAATGTGTTGTTTGTTAATTCGATTGACATGGAATCACTGACAGGACCGCAGGCCATTGCCAAGACCATCGCAGAGACCCTGTCCGCTGACCCTCAACCCACTGCAACTATCGTTCACTTTAAAGTCTCCGCACAGGGAATTACCCTGACCGACAATCAGAGAAAGTAAGAAAATGTATACACTGGGGATAGAACAGGAATCTGAGCGCTGTCAAATTGTAGCAGAGATTGTCAGGAAAAACAGCAGCATTATACAGGAAATATCTGTCCAAAATATCAGGACAAAACATTCTCTAACCCCAGAAGAATTAGTATTACTCATTAAATAAAAAATAAGTACCAAAAAATTGTCTTCACCAACAAACCTTTATCAATGTTGAGTAATACTACAAAGTCTGAAGCACTCATATAAAACTGCCCCGTGTACAAAAATATAACCACGATAATACTGCTCCTATCTACAAGAATATAACTACTATAATACTGCTCCTATATACAAGAATATAACTATTATAATACTGCCTCCTATATACAAGAATATAACTACTATAATACTGCTCCTATATACAAGAATATATCTACTATAATACTGCTCCTATATACAAGAATATAACTACTATAATACTGCTCCTATATACAAGAATATAACTACTATAATACTGCTCCTATATACAAGAATATAACTACTATAATACTGCTCCTATATACAAGAATATAACTACTATAATACTGCTCCTATATACAAGAATATAACTACTATAATACTGCTCCTATCTACAAGAATATAACTACTATAATACTGCTCCTATCTACAAGAATATAACTACTATAATACTGCCTCCTATATACAAGAATATAACTACTATAATACTGCTCCTATATACAAGAATATAACTACTATAATACTGCTCCTATATACAAGAATATAACTACTATAATACTGCCCCCTATATACAAGAATATAACTACTATAATACTGCTCCTATATACAAGAATATAACTACTATAATACTGCTCCTATATACAAGAATATAACCACTATAATACTGCCCCCTATATGCAAGAATATAACTACTATAATACTGCCCCCTATATACAAGAATATAACTACTATAATATTGCCCCCTATATACAAGAATATAACTACTATAATACTGCTCCCATATACAAGAATATAACTACTAAAATACTGCTCCTATATTCAAGAATATAACTACTATAATACTGCTCCTATATACAAGAATATAACTACTATAATACTGCTCCTATATACAAGAATATAACTACTATAATACTGCTCCTATATACAAGAATATAACTACTATAATACTGCTCCTATATACAAGAATATAACTACTATAATACTGCTCCCATATACAAGAATATAACTACTATAATACTGCTCATATATGCAAGAATATAACTACTATAATATTGCTCCTATATACAAGAATATATCTACTATAATACTGCTCATATATGCAAGAATATAACTACTATAATACTGCTCCTATATACAGGAATATAGCAACTATAATACTGCTCCTATATACAAGAATATAACTACTATAATACTGCTCCTATATACAAGAATATAACTACTATAATACTTCACCTATATACAAGAATATAACTTCTATAATACTGCTTCTATATACAAGAATATAACTACTATAATACTGCTCCTATATACAAGAATATAACTACTATAATACTGCTCCTATATACAAGAATATAACTACTATAATACTGCCCCTATATACAAGAATATAACTACTATAATACTGCACCTATATACAAGAATATAACTACTATAATACTGCACCTATATACAAGAATATAACTACTATAATACTGCTTCTATATACAATAATATATGTACTATAATACTGCTCCTATATACAAGAATATAACTACTATAATACTCCTCCTATATACAAGAATATAACTACTATAATACTGCTCCTATATACAAGAATATAACTACCATAATACTGCTCCTATATACAAGAATATATGTACTATAATACTGCCCCTATATACAAGAATATATCTACTATAATACTGCTCCTATATACAAGAATATATCTACTATAATACTGCTCCTAAATACAAGAATATAACTACTATAATACTGCTCCTATATACAAGAATATAACTACTATAATACTGCTCCTTTATACAAGAATATAACTACTATAATACTGCTCCTATATACAAGAATATAACTACTATAATACTGCTCCTATATACAAGAATATTACTACTATAATACTGCTCCTATATACAAGAATATAACTACTATAATATTGCCCCTATATACAAGAATATAACTACTATAATACTGCTCCTATATACAAGAATATAACTACTATAATACTGCCCCTATATACAAGAATATAACTACTATAATACTGCTCCAATATACAAGATTATAACTACTATAATACTGCTCCTATATACAAGAATATAACTACTATAATACTGCTCCAATATACAAGAATATAACTACTATAATACTGCTCCTATATACAAGAATATAACTACTATAATACTGCCCCTATATACAAGAATATATCTACTATAATACTGCTCCTATATACAAGAATATATCTACTATAATACTGCTCCTATGTACAAGAATATAACTACTATAATACTGCTCCTATGTACAAGAATATAACTACTATAATACTGCCCCTTTATACAATAATATAACTACTATAATACTGCTCCAATATACAAGAATATAACTACTATAATACTGCCCCTATATACAAGAATATAACTACTATAATACTGCTCCTATATACAAGAATATAACTACTATAATACTGCTCCTATATACAAGAATATAACTACTATAATACTGCTCCTATATACAAGAATATAACTACTATAATACTGCCTCCCATATACAAGAATATAACTACTATAATACTGCTCCTATATACAAGAATATAACTACTATAATACTGCTCCAATATACAAGAATATTACTACTATAATACTGCTCCTATATACAAGAATATAACTACTATAATACTGCCCCTATATACAAGAATATAACTACTATAATACTGCTCCTATATACAAGAATATAACTACTATAATACTGCTCCTATATACAAGAATATAACTACTATAATACTGCTCCTATATACAAGAATATAACTACTATAATACTGCTCCAATATACAAGAATATAACTACTATAATACTGCCTCCTATATACAAGAATATAACTACTATAATACTGCTCCTATATACAAGAATATAACTACTATGATACTGCTCCTATATACAAGAATATAACTACTATAATACTGCCTCCTATATACAAGAATATAACTACTATAATACTGCCTCCTATATACAAGAATATAACTACTATAATACTGCTCCTATATACAGGAATATAACTACTATAATACTTCTCCTATATACAAGAATATAACTACTATAATACTGCGCCTATATACAAGAATACAATTACTATAATACTGCTCCTATATACAAGAATATAACTACTATAATACTGCCTCCTATATACAAGAATATAACTACTATAATACTTCTCCTATATACAAGAATATAACTACTATAATACTGCCCCTATATACAAGAATATAACTACTATAATACTGCCTCCTATATACAAGAATATAACTACTATAATACTGCCTCCTATATACAAGAATATAACTACTATAATACTGCTCCTATATACAGGAATATAACTACTATAATACTTCTCCTTCATACAAGAATATAACTACTATAATACTGCTCCTATATACAAGAATATAACTACTATAATACTGCTCCTATATACAAGAATATAACTACTATAATACTGCTCCAATATACAAGAATATAACTACTATAATACTGCCTCCTATATACAAGAATATAACTACTATAATACTGCTCCTATATACAAGAATATAACTACTATGATACTGCTCCTATATACAAGAATATAACTACTATAATACTGCCTCCTATATACAAGAATATAACTACTATAATACTGCCTCCTATATACAAGAATATAACTACTATAATACTGCTCCTATATACAGGAATATAACTACTATAATACTTCTCCTATATACAAGAATATAACTACTATAATACTGCTCCTATATGCAAGAATATAATTACTATAATACTGCTCCTATATACAAGAATATAACTACTATAATACTGCCTCCTATATACAAGAATATAACTACTATAATACTTCTCCTATATACAAGAATATAACTACTATAATACTGCCCCTATATACAAGAATATAACTACTATAATACTGCTCCTATATACAAGAATATAACTACTATAATACTGCTCCTATATACAAGAATATAACTACTATAATACTGCTCCTATATACAAGAATATAACTACTATAATACTGCTCCTATATACAAGAATATAACTACTATAATACTGCTCCTATATACAAGAATATAACTACTATAATACTGCCTCCTATATACAAGACTATAACTACTATAATACTGCTCCTATATACAAGAATATAACTACTATAATACTGCTCCTTTATACAAGAATATAACTACTATAATACTGCTCCTATATACAAGAAAATAACTACTATAATACTGCTCCTATATACAAGAATATAACTACTATAATACTGCCTCCTATATACAAGAATATAACTACTATAATACTCCTCCTATATACAGGAATATAACTACTATAATACTGCTCCTATATACAAGAATATAACTATTATAATACTGCCCCTATATACAAGAATATAACTACTATAATACTGCTCCTATATACAAGAATATAACTACTATAATACTGCTCCTATATACAAGAATATAACTACTATAATACTGCTCCTATATACAAGAATATAACTACTATAATACTGCTCCTATATACAAGAATATAACTACTATAATACTGCTCCTATATACAAGAATATAACTACTATAATACTGCTCCTATATACAAGAATATAACTACTATAATACTGCTCCTATATACAAGAATATAACTACTATAATACTGCGCCTATATACAAGAATACAATTACTATAATACTGCTCCTATATACAAGAATATAACTACTATAATACTGCCTCCTATATACAAGAATATAACTACTATAATACTTCTCCTATATACAAGAATATAACTACTATAATACTGCCCCTATATACAAGAATATAACTACTATAATACTGCCTCCTATATACAAGAATATAACTACTATAATACTGCCTCCTATATACAAGAATATAACTACTATAATACTGCGCCTATATACAAGAATATAACTACTATAATACTGCTCCCTATATACAGGAATAAAACTACTATAATACTGCTCCTATATACAAGAATATAACTACTATAATACTGCTCCCTATATACAGGAATATAACTACTATAATACTGCTCCTATATACAAGAATATAACTACTATAATACTGCTCCTATATACAAGAATATAACTACTATAATACTGCTCCTATATACAAGAATATAACTACTATAATACTGCTCCCTATATACAGGAATATAACTACTATAATACTGCTCCTATATACAAGAATATAACTACTATAATACTGCTCCCTATATACAGGAATATAACTACTATAATACTGCTCCTATATACAAGAATATAACTACTATAATACTGCTCCTATATACAAGAATATAACTACTATAATACTGCTCCTATATACAAGAATATAACTACTATAATACTGCTCCTATATACAAGAATAGAACTACTATAATACTGCTCCTATATACAAGAATAGAACTACTATAATACTGCCTTATGATAAGATTTGGATGTAATATTACATTGTACACATTATATGGTTATTACAGGTCAGTTTGTTTTTGTTTTCAGGTTGTTCTTTAGGAGACATTATCCACTGAATTCAGTGACGTTCTGTGATGTGGATGCTCAAGAGAGGAAGTGAGTATTGAGATCTTCTTGTATTGTAGTATCGGGGTCTTCTTGTCTTGTAGTATTGGGGTCTTCTTGTATTGTAGTATTGGGGTCTTCTTGTATTGTAGTATCGGGGTCTTCTTGTCTTATAGTATCGGGGTCTTCTTGTCTTGTATTGTAGTATCGGGGTCTTCTTGTCTTGTCTTGTAGTATTCGGGTCTTCTTGTCTTGTATTGTAGTATCGGGGTCTTCTTGTCTTATAGTATCGGGGTCTTCTTGTCTTGTATTGTAGTATCGGGGTCTTCTTGTCTTTTATTGTAGTATCGGGGTCTTCTTGTCTTTTATTGTAGTATCGGGGTCTTCTTGTCTTGTCTTGTATTGTAGTATCGGGGTCGTCTTGTCTTGTATTGTAGTATCAGGGTCTTCTTGTCTTGTATTGTAGTATCAGGGTCTTCTTGTCTTGTATTGTAGTATCGGGGTCGTCTTGTCTTGTATTGTAGTATCGGGGTCGTCTTGTCTTGTATTGTAGTATCGGGGTCGTCTTGTCTTGTATTGTAGTATCAGGGTCTTCTTGTCTTGTATTGTAGTATCAGGGTCTTCTTGTCTTGTATTGTAGTATCAGGGTCTTCTTGTCTTGTCTTGTAGTATTGGGGTCTTCTTGTATTGTAGTATTGGGGTCTTCTTGTCTTGTAGTATCGGGGTCTTCTTGTATTGTATTGTAGTATTTTGGTCTTCTTGTCTTGTAGTATTGGGGTCTTCTTGTATTGTAGTATTGGGGTCTTCTTGTCTTGTAGTATTGGGGTCTTCTTGTATTGTATTGTAGTATTGGGGTCTTCTTGTCTTGTAGTATTGGGGTCTTCTTGTATTGTATTGTAGTATTGGGGTCTTCTTGTCTTGTAGTATCGGGGTCTTCTTGTCTTGTAGTATCGGGGTCTTCTTGTCTTGTAGTATCGAGGTCTTCTTGTCTTGTAGTATTGGGGTCTTCTTGTATGGTAGTATTGGGGTCTTCTTGTATTGTAGTATTGAGGTCTTCTTGTATTGTAGTATCGGGGTCTTCTTGTCTTGTAGTATCCGGGTCTTCTTGTCTTGTAGTATCGAGGTCTTCTTGTATTGTAGTATTGGGGTCTTCTTGTCTTGTAGTATTGGGGTCTTCTTGTATTGTAGTATTGAGGTCTTCTTGTATTGTAGTATTGGGGTCTTCTTGTCTTGTAGTATTGGGGTCTTCTTGTATTGTAGTATTGGGGTCTTCTTGTATTGTAGTATTGGGGTCTTCTTGTCTTGTAGTATTGGGGTCTTCTTGTCTTGTAGTATCGAGGTCTTCTTGTCTTGTAGTATTGGGGTCTTCTTGTATTGTAGTATTGAGGTCTTCTTGTATTGTAGTATCTGGGTCTTCTTGTATTGTATTGTAGTATTGGGGTCTTCTTGTCTTGTAGTATTGGGGTCTTCTTGTATTGTATTTTAGTATTGGGGTCTTCTTGTATTGTAGTATCGGGGTCTTCTTGTATTGTATTGTAGTACCGGGGTCTTCGGGTCTTCTTGTATTGTACCGGGGTTGTCTTGTCTTATAGTATTGGGGTCTTCTTGTATTGTAGTATCGGGGTCTTCTTGTCTTGTATTGTAGTACCGGGGTCTTCGGGTCTTCTTGTATTGTATCGGGGTTGTCTTGTCTTGTAGTATTGGGGTCTTCTTGTATTGTAGTATTGGGGTCTTCTTGTATTGTAGTATTGGGGTCTTCTTGTACTGTAGTATCGGAGTATACTTGTATTGTAGTATCAGGGTCTTCTTGTATTGTAGTATCGGGGTCTTCTTGTCTTGTAGTATTGGGGTCTTCTTGTATTGTAGTATTGGGGTCTTCTTGTATTGTAGTATCGGAGTCTACTTGTATTGTAGTATCAGGGTCTTCTTGTATTGTGTTCCCTCTATACTTTCTGATCTGTATAGTAGCGCCTCCTTTACTCTATTGTCTGTCACTGTCTTCAGACACTACCTCTGCTTGCTGCAGTGAATGGCTTACTTCTGCTCATTGCTGACCTTTACCCTTTTCTTCTCTAGGTGGATGAAGACAGATGGGACTCCGGCTAAGTACGTCTTGCTTCCTGTTTGGTGAAAGGTTTTGCCTTATGTGGCAGACGTCTATTCCCACTTTTCATGCCCCATGTCTCTCTTTCACCTGGTACCCTGATACTTGTGCCTCTGCCACCCTGATAGTTGTGCATCCCCCCCCTCATAGTTGTACCTCTCTTCCCCCCATAGCTGTGCCTCTCTGCCTCCCCGCCATAGCTGTGCCTCTCTGCCTCCCCCCATAGTTGTGCCTCTCTGCCTCCCCCCCATAGTTGTGCCTCTCTTCCTCCCCCCCATAGTTGTGCCTCTCTGCCTCCCCCCCATAGTTGTGCCTCTCTGCCTCCCCCCCATAGTTGTGCCTCTCTGCCTCCCCCCCATAGCTGTGCCTCTCTGCCTCCCCCCCATAGTTGTGCCTCTCTTCCTCCCCCCCATAGCTGTGCCTCTCTGCCTCCCCCCCATAGCTGTGCCTCTCTGCCTCCCCCCCATAGCTGTGCCTCTCTGCCTCCCCCCCATAGTTGTGCCTCTCTTCCTCCCCCCCCATAGCTGTGCCTCTCTGCCTCCCCCCATAGTTGTGCCTCTCTGCCTCCCCCCATAGCTGTGCCTCTCTGCCTCCCCCCCATAGCTGTGCCTCTCTGCTTCCCCCCCATAGTTGTGCCTCTCTGCCTCCCCCCCATAGTTGTGCCTCTCTGCCTCCCCCCCATAGTTGTGCCTCTCTGCCTCCCCCCCATAGTTGTGCTTCTGCCCCCAATAGCTGTGCCTCTGTATCCTCCGTATAGTTGTGCTTCTTCCCCCTATAGCTGTGCCTCTGTGACCTCTGACCCCCACCCCGAGGGTTGGGCCTTGTACGTCTCATGAGGCTGTGATCTGTAAGGGGTTAACTATATATTATATTATTTTTTCCGATGATTCAGTCCTAATTCTCTGTTTTCCTTTTTTCCTTTTGCAGATTATTCGGCTTCGTGGCCAGAAAACAAGGAAGCACGACTGACAATGTCTGCCACCTGTTCGCAGAGCTGGACCCCAACCAGCCGGCAAACGCCATCGTCAACTTCGTGTCCCATGTGATCGGGTTACAGAAGAGATGAGCTCCTCCCCCGCGTCCCGTCCGTGAACCAGCCTGATATATGGAATATAGACTGAGAAGAAGGAAAGTGCATAAGGGAAAAGGGAAGTGATGGGGGATCATGTAACCCATGGGGAGGAACAGCAACAAACCAAAAAACCGGAAACAATAATCAAACCATTAATGCAAAGGAGGGAATGGGGGTTTTACCGCTTTCCTGTGAACAGCAGAAGTCGCCAACGTGACGGCTGAGTTCTCATTGGCTCATGGGTCGGCATATCCACAGCTTCATAACATAAAGGTGTTCATTTTAATTGACCATACTGCAGATACTAAACAATATATACCGCTCTATAAGTGCATATATAAACCATGTACACAGAATTTATATTGTCTAGAAATCTATAATAATGAGGCTATATTTTGTATAAACGCTTGGATTGTAAAGAGCTATTCACATTTACTGCCTTTCTAAAATCAATGCATATCCCCAATATACGGGTGGAGAACATTGGGAAACGTGCACTAAATTCTATTGGAATTTCCAATGACAGGTGTGACACCTAGTGGTGGGAATGAGGGCTGCAGCCATAAGATCTGACGAGCTGATCGGCCCTGGATGAATCTTCTCTCGTCTGAACTTTTTAAAGAGACAGTAAATGGTTTAGCCTATGAACCCGGAAGCTTCTATCCACTAGGTGGGTACAAAGTGCACCCCGCCAGCATAGCCAGGGGACCGGAAGACACATCTATTCCCTTCATTTTACCTAAATTGTAATCACTTCATAACTTCATTTATTCATATCATAAATATCATATTACTCAATACCTGAAAATCTGGAGACTGTGCCTTGTAGAAACGTATTCCTCTACTCAGAGAATTGATGATGTCATCGCTGTCTAAGGGAATGGATAAGATTCTTAGTGATGTCATCAGTCTATAGTGAGCGCACAGGCAGTGATGTCATCAGTCTATAGTGAGTGCACAGGCTGTGATGTCATCAGTCTATAGTGATTGCACAGGCTGTGATGTCATCAGTCTATAGTGAGCGCACAGGCTGTGATGTCATCAGTCTATAGTGATTGCACAGGCAGTGATGTCATCAGTCTATAGTGAGCGCACAGGCTGTGATGTCATCAGTCTATATTGAGTGCACAGGCTGTGATGTCATCAGTCTATAGTGAGTGCACAGGCAGTGATGTCATCAGTCTATAGTGTGTGCACAGGCTGTGATGTCATCAGTCTATAGTGATTGCACAGGCTGTGATGTCATCAGTCTATAGTGATTGCACAGGCAGTGATGTCATCAGTCTATAGTGAGTGCACAGGCTGTGATGTCATCAGTCTATAGTGAGTGCACAGGCTGTGATGTCATCAGTCTATAGTGAGTGCACAGGCAGTAATGTCATCAGTCTATAGTGAGTGCACAGGCTGTGATGTCATCAGTCTATAGTGCGTGCACAGGCTGTGATGTCATCAGTCTATAGTGAGCGCACAGGCAGTGATGTCATCAGTCTATAGTGCGTGCACAGGCTGTGATGTCATCAGTCTATAGTGCGTGCACAGGCTGTGATGTCATCAGTCTATAGTGAGTGCACAGGCTGTGATGTCATCAGTCTATAGTGAGTGCACAGGCAGTGATGTCATCAGTCTATAGTGAGTGCACAGGCTGTGATGTCATCAGTCTATAGTGCGTGCACAGGCTGTGATGTCATCAGTCTATAGTGAGTGCACAGGCAGTGATGTCATCAGTCTATAGAGATTGCACAGGCTGTGATGTCATCAGTCTATAGTGAGCGCACAGGCTGTGATGTCATCAGTCTATAGTGAGCGCACAGGCTGTGATGTCATCAGTCTATAGTGAGCGCACAGGCTGTGATGTCATCAGTCTATAGTGAGTGCACAGGCAGTGATGTCATCAGTCTATAGTGTGTGCACAGGCAGTGATGTCATCAGTCTATAGTGAGTGCACAGGCAGTGATGTCATCAGTCTATAGTGAGTGCACAGGCTGTGATGTCATCAGTCTATAGTGAGTGCACAGGCTGTGATGTCATCAGTCTATAGTGAGCGCACAGGCTGTGATGTCATCAGTCTATAGTGAGCGCACAGGCTGTGATGTCATCAGTCTATAGTGAGTGCACAGGCAGTGATGTCATCGGTCTATAGTGTGTGCACAGGCTGTGATGTCATCAGTCTATAGTGAGCGCACAGGCAGTGATGTCATCAGTCTATAGTGTGTGCACAGGCTGTGATGTCATCAGTCTATAGTGAGTGCACAGGCAGTGATGTCATCAGTCTATAGTGAGTGCACAGGCAGTGATGTCATCAGTCTATAGTGTGTGCACAGGCTGTGATGTCATCAGTCTATAGTGAGTGCACAGGCAGTGATGTCATCAGTCTATAGTGCGTGCACAGGCTGTGATGTCATCAGTCTATAGTGAGTGCACAGGCAGTGATGTCATCAGTCTATAGAGATTGCACAGGCTGTGATGTCATCAGTCTATAGTGAGCGCACAGGCTGTGATGTCATCAGTCTATAGTGAGCGCACAGGCTGTGATGTCATCAGTCTATAGTGAGCGCACAGGCTGTGATGTCATCAGTCTATAGTGAGTGCACAGGCAGTGATGTCATCAGTCTATAGTGTGTGCACAGGCAGTGATGTCATCAGTCTATAGTGAGTGCACAGGCAGTGATGTCATCAGTCTATAGTGAGTGCACAGGCTGTGATGTCATCAGTCTATAGTGAGTGCACAGGCTGTGATGTCATCAGTCTATAGTGAGCGCACAGGCTGTGATGTCATCAGTCTATAGTGAGCGCACAGGCTGTGATGTCATCAGTCTATAGTGAGTGCACAGGCAGTGATGTCATCGGTCTATAGTGTGTGCACAGGCTGTGATGTCATCAGTCTATAGTGAGCGCACAGGCAGTGATGTCATCAGTCTATAGTGTGTGCACAGGCTGTGATGTCATCAGTCTATAGTGAGTGCACAGGCAGTGATGTCATCAGTCTATAGTGAGTGCACAGGCAGTGATGTCATCAGTCTATAGTGTGTGCACAGGCTGTGATGTCATCAGTCTATAGTGAGTGCACAGGCAGTGATGTCATCAGTCTATAGTGCGTGCACAGGCAGTGATGTCATCAGTCTATAGTGCGTGCACAGGCTGTGATGTCATCAGTATCTTATGAGCACATAGGGTGCCTTCCCTTGGCTTCTAATAAGATGAATCCTCAGATTCGCCGCCGCGCCCACCTGCATAACGTTTCCGGACGCACAGACTTGCGCTATTTTCTGACGCTTCGATCTATGCAGCAGCTGATGTAAGATTTTTGTTATGTTTCATATTGACGGATCCTTAATCTACATCTGTTCTTATTGTGCAATAAGCTATAGGACTGTAAAACCATAGAGGCCTCTGCTTCCAGACTACTACATGTACCCGCCATATCATAACCCACCACTAGTGGGCGCCTCTGCCCACATTACTACTGAACTATCTGCCCCGGGGGCTCATGTCGATCTCTTTGTGGGTCATTCATGGGTTCAGGGGCTATTTTCACAAAACAATTCCATAATACATGGAAGCAAAACCACAGCTGTGCTAAAAGCTTATGGGTGGAGCCAATTCATTTAAAGGGATAGAGCAGAGAAATTGTGGCCTTTAGTGGCTTGTGTTATTCTGTCCCCCATAGAGGAGGATTCGGTTGTGTGATGTAGAATTGGCTTCACCCAGACTCTGGCGCTCAGCGCTGCTTTTCTTTTTGATACCGCCAGTTTCGCAGTCTGGCGGTATTGGGCATCATATATTCGATCTCAAAATACATATTGTCCACTTTGGGGTCACTTAATATTGTGATAAATTTTCAGGGGGTATCCAGACCCCCCTTTCTGTTACATGTGTTCTAATGGGACAGGTGGGCGGGATGTTGTCTATTTAAGCCCCTCCCCTTGGACACTATCTTTGATTTAGACTTCTATCTCCATGGGCTCAGATCTACTGAAGTGCATTATATAGAATATAGATCAGTGCTCTCCAAACTGTGGACCTTTAGCTGTAGCAAATCTACAATTCCCAGCATTCCCGGACAGCCAATGGCATGCAGGGAGTTGTAGTTTTGCAAAATCTGGAGGTCCCCAGTTTGGAGACCACTGTTACAGAGCATGGTCCATAGCCGTATATTCACCAGTGCGATATACAGACAGACCATGCAGGGGAAACACGAAAAACATGTTTTTTTTGTGTTTTTTGTTGTTCTTTTTAAATATTTTAGGTTTTTTTAAATATAATTTTGTACTTTAGTAGATCCACCCCGCTGCACAGCACCGCCATAATACAGCGACTCCCGTCAGGATTCTTTACATTACAGTATTATTCAACCTGTCAGTCATTTCTTGACCTATTACCTAAGTATTCAATACTCCCTATGGGAACTTACTGGCTGGTACTACAAGTTCCAGCATGTCCCAGCTGACAGCCCATATGAAGACCCCAGTATGGCCCAAATGTTAATATACAAGCTAGTGCCATGTGTCCCCAGTGTTATGATCTGACCCCGGTGGAGTCGCTGACCGCCCTGGGCAGATGTATTATCCGCTTTGTGCACAGAAAGTCTTTGTACGTGAGAGGGATTGGGGCTGAGGCTGTGTTGGGGAGATGTGCGAGTATTTTTTATTTTTTTGGGGTGGGTGCGTCTACAGGAAAGTGACGTTCCTGCCAGTGTGAAGTAAAGATGGCCCCTGTGCTAACACTGTGACCCTATTACCACCCCCACCCTGCTTGTTATGACTAATCCCATTCAATGCCATACATGTATGACAGCAGCAGGTGGTGAAATGCGTCGGTGATACAGGGGAGGGGGGCAGGAGTTAGTGCAAAGTGCCTGGCGAACACCCCAGGTGCTGCCCCCTGGCTGCGAGGATCAGCTGATATCTACTGCAGCACAAGGGTGCCGAGTGTAAAAGAATTCATGCAGTGTCTAGAAGGTGGCTGGTTCATGTGTTTCTGAGGAGAAGAGAACCCGAGTTATGTTGTGAGCTTCGCTTTATAATTCTGTATTCCAGGTGGCAGCGATACAGAAGCACTATGGTATACAACTGTAGGGTACAGGCCTGAACACTACAGCACTATGGTATACAACTGTAGGTTACAGGCCTGAACGCTACAGCACTATGGTATACAACTGTAGGTTACAGGCCTGAATGCTACAGCACTATGGTATACAACTATAGGGTACAGGCCTGAATGCTACAGCACTATGGTATACAACTGTAGGGTACAGGCCTGAACACTACAGCACTATGGTATCCAACTGTAGGTTACAGGCCTGAACGCTACAGAACTATGGTATACAACTGTAGGGTACAGGCCTGAACACTACAGCACTATAGTATACAACTGTAGGGTACAGGCCCGAATACTACAGCGCTATAATTTTTTGCACGTTTTAATCCACCAGGGGGCACCGTAAATCATAAAGGTTTCAGTTTGAATCACTTTAAATTATCCTTTACATTAAAGGATTATCCAGGATAAGACAGAGCTGATGTCTTCAACAAACAGCACCACCCATGTTATCAGGTTGTGTGGGGTATTACACCTTATCACCATTTACTTCAATGGAACTGAGCTGCAATACCACACACTACCTAGGGACCCGGGTGGCGCTGTTTGATGAAGAAGTTGGCTATTTCATACTTATCCTGGATAACCCCTTTAAGTTTATTGGATTTAGTTATTGGATTTTGGTACGGTGAGGGTGGGAACCAACTTTAGGGCAGATGTCAGGGCCTGTACCCTTTTCACATTAGGCGCCATTCAATGACCATTGATGATAAGGATCAGAAGTGGTTGTGAAGCCTTTTATATGATGATATAGGGAATACATCTATGGATGGAATTGATTGGCGGCTTGACCACTGATGGAGCTATAGGAGTCTATGTCCCCGGAGGCCTCACCGTCTCTCGTCCATCTTACTAAAGGGTTCCTAGACGTTCCCATTCTTTATCAGCCCCGGTGCTGTGATCCTTAGAGTTCTGGGATCCTCGCCTATTGTCTTATTAGTCATCCTCACCACTGGTCACCAAAGTCCTTCAATGCCCCTGAGTGCGAAATTCTGAGGACCTGCGTTTATTTTCTGTGTAGTGACCTGAATGAATGGCATATAGAATCACGTGTAGCAGATATATGATGTTAAGTGACAGCACTTCTCTTATTCACGCATGTGATCTCACACACATGGACTGAGTATTGTTTTCTATCGGGGGGGGGGGGGGGCAGTTGGAGTCACACAAACACGCATGTCACCAATGAATGTAGCGGTTGCTCAAAGGGACCGTAGGCATCTTCAGGTCTCCTTCAGGTGATCGCTCGGCCTTGCAGGGTGTGTTGCTTGCTGTACACTAGACTCACAAAGCCTATAATGTATGAACTATAACCAAAGACACATTGTTACCACGAAGATGTGTTGCCTGATCTTGCCTTAACAGAGCACTTTCTTCTAGAGATGTGGTATATAAGGACTATCTGGTCTTCACCCCTAGACTGGTCAATGCCTTTACTCCTAGACTGGTCCCCGCTTTACCCCTAGAATGGTCATAGACCTTTATCCCTAGAGTCGTCCCCACCTTCACCCCTAGACTGGTCCCCGCCTTTACTCTTAGACTGGTCCCTGCCTTCACCCCTAGAATGGTCATGGACCTTTATCCCTACATATGTCCCCGCCTTCACCCCTAGACCCGTCCCTGCTTTATCAGTATTGCTAAATATTTCACAACGCCTTAATGCTAACTAACTGGATAGAATTAACCAATGAACTCGAACATTACATTGACCGAGGGACATCTACATTATTGGGATCCAAAAATTCTTGGAATGTAATTGATAATTTGTATCCAAGTCTTCTGGTCTACAATCAGCACATAGGTCACCAGGAATGTAAAAGATAAAGATAAGACTCGATAGTGCCACGATAGAACAGTAGAGTGCCACTGAGATCAGTGGCATTCTATGGAAGGACTTGAGTTGGAGATTCCTAGTCTTCGAGCTGTTCTGGAGAGATTGGGTCCTGACCTTCTCGAATGGGAATCTCCTGGTGTTTATCAGAAGAAAAAATTAGGCAGAACTCTCCCATATTAATGAGTCCCTCTTGTGTATCACCTTTAGAAGGTGCTCAGGATTTAAAGATTTCGTAACAAAAATTTGAGATGAATTTTCCATCTTCTGCTGGGATTTTTTTTTAGTAAGGAAGTATTATCGAGCGTTGTGTATGACCAGAGGGACATCACATGATGTGTGGTCAACGTTTCCTTGAAGTCTCAGGGATCACGAATGAGATTGTATCTGATGCAATAAGCCCTTGATGATACAGATGGTCTCCGAATATGGTGGAGAAGGTCCATGTTGTGTCACGTAAAGGTGAAATTCTCCTAGAAGTCTCTGAATAACCCGACTAGTATTCCACATCTCACTTTGTTCACACAAATATGCTGCAAAACATAATTGAACCTTTTCTTCTTGAATGTTCTTTCCATTCTGTTCTTTCTGTTCAGTCACAAACGTCTCAATTGGTGAAAGAGCAGATCTGGGGCACCCCCTCCTCCGCCACCAATCGACTCGTTCTCCGCTGGGCTTCTTTGCAAAGACATTTGTTGCCACCGCAAAAAGAGATGCCTGTCCGATTGAACAACCGCAGGTCACCATCTCTGTGGACGCAGGATTCTCCAGGGTCTCTTAACGCTTATCTTATATATTTTGCATCACAACCTATCAACCCAGCAATCTGTAACCAAAATGATGAAAAAAAGAAAAAGAAAAAAAAAAAAAAAGCTAAAAAATGTAAAAAAGAAAAAGAAAAAAAGGAAGAGAATACCCCCTCTCTGTATTTATATAGATGGAAATATACTTTATATTTTGTATCCATGTGCTGGTAATGTTATCACTTGTATTATATATGAGCCTTTTTTTGCTTACATTGAATAGAATATAGAGGTTAAGCTTTCACTTTTCTGTTTGTACAGATGTCTAATTCTTTCCAAATTATTGTATGGCTTTGTCAGTGATAACATCATATAAAATATACTTTTGCTTGAAGTCGCTGCGTCCATCTCTTATTTTGCAGTAATAAAGTAAAACTCTAAATAACAATAAAAACATTTACTATACCTGATGCACCTGAACAAGGGCTTCACCTGCACTAAAATTGGGTGCATCAAAAAGAACTGGTAAATACGCCCTACACAACAAGGAGATGTGGCCTACTGGGAGAGGGGCGAGGCTTAAAATGGGCGAGACTTAAAATGCCATGTGACTAAAGTAAGTAAGCCAAGTAAGAGTTGCTATAAACCAGCATTGGCCCCAGGCACCATGATAAATCTGGGGCATTTGTTGTCTGTCCATCGAGGGCTGAGTTCACACATGTAAAAAACGGTTGTGAAATATGTAAAGAACAAGGAGCATCTAGTCTTGTAATAATTGGCTCTGTGAAAGTCCATGGAAAGTTCTCGTCAGTGCGAATAACAACAGATGTAATTCAAGTGTTTATAAAGTGTGATCAGTGACTTTGCATCGAGAAACTTATACCCTTCATACAATATAGGCAACATTCTAATGGCGATACTATACTAATACAGGAGAGCACTCTAGTAATCATTACACAATACACAGAACATTCTAATGACTATACTAATACCGAAGAGCACTCTAGTAATCATTACACAATACACAGGACATTCTAATGACTATAATAATACAGGAGAGCACTCTAGTAATCATTACACAATACACAGAACATTCTAATGACTATACTAATACAGGAGGGCAGTCTAGTAATCATTACACAATACACAGAACATTCTAATGACTATACTAATACAGGAGAACACTCTAGTAATCAATACACAATACTCAGAACATTCTAATGACTATAATAACAGAGGAGGGCACTCTAGTAATAATTACACAGCACATTCTAATGACTATACTAATACAGGAGAGCACTCTAGTAATCATTACACAATACACAGCACATTCTAATGACTATACTAATACAGGAGAGAACTCTAGTAATTATTCAATACAATTACACAATAAACGGGACGTTCTAATGACTATACTAATACAGGAGAGAACTCTAGTAATCTTTACACAATACATAGGACATTCTAATGACTATACTAATACAGGAGAGCACTCTAGTAATCATTACACAATACACAGGACATTCTAATGACTATACTAATACCGAAGAGCACTCTAGTAATCATTACACAATACACAGGACATTCTAATGACTATAATAATACAGTAGAGCACTCTAGTAATCATTACACAATACACAGAACATTCTAATGACTATACTAATACAGGAGGGCAGTCTAGTAATCATTACACAATACACAGGACATTCTAATGACTATACTAATACAGGAGAACACTCTAGTAATCATTACACAATACTCAGGACATTCTAATGACTATAATAACAGAGGAGGGCACTCTAGTAATAATTACACAGCACATTCTAATGACTATATTAATACAGGAGAGCACTCTAGTAATCATTGCACAATACACAGCACATTCTAATGACTATACTAATACAGGAGAGAACTCTAGTAATTATTCAATACAATTACACAATAAACGGGACGTTCTAATGACTATACTAATACAGGAGAGAACTCTAGTAATCTTTACACAATACATAGGACATTCTAATGACTATACTAATACAGGAGAGCACTCTAGTAATCTTTACACAATACATAGGACATTCTAATGACTGTACTAATACAGAAGAGCACTCTAGTAATCATTACACAATACACAGGACATTCTAATGACTATACTAATACAGAAGAGCACTCTAGTAATCATCACACAATACTCAGGCCATTCTAATGACTATACTAATACAGGAGAGCACTCTAGTAATCATTACACAATACTCAGGACATTCTAATGACTATACTAATACAGGAGAGCACTCTAGTAATCATTACACAATACTCAGGACATTCTAATGACTATACTAACAGGAGAGCACTCTAGTAATTATTCAATACAATTACACAATAAACGGGACGTTCTAATGACTATACTAATACAGGAGAGAACTCTAGTAATCATTACACAATACACAGGACATTCTAATTACTATACTATACTAATACAAGAGAACACTTTAGTAATCATTACACAATATTTAGGACATTCCAATGAATATACTAATACAGGAGAGCACTATAGTAATCAATACACAGCACATGCTAATGACTATACTAATACAGGAGAGAACTCTAGTAATGATTACACAATACACAGGACATTCTAATGACTATACTAATACAGGAGAACACTAGTAATTATTACACAATACACAGGACATTCTAATGACTACTAATACAGGAGAGCACTCTAGTAATCATTACACAATACACAGAACATTCTAATGACTATACTATTACAGGAGAACACTCCAGTAATCATTACACAATACACAGAACATTCTAATGACTATACTAGTGTGGTGAACCAGGAGAGTTGTGGTGTCTGGGGTGTCGCGGTGATGTAAGTGCAGGGTCTGGTGGTATTAACCCTTAGATGTTGTGACACCAGGGTGAGGTTTCCTCAATGTAATGGTCCTACCGCCAACTGTCCCAGAAATGGCAGGGAAAATAACGGAATGTCCACAGCAGATTTTATGAATAAACTGAAGAACTTTACTTGAAGATTTAATGCAACAGTCTCTATACATAACAGTCTCTTAAGAGGCAACCGGAATGCAGGTTCCTCACAGGTTTTGCTGGTACTTTGAAGCAATGAGCTTTGATGCTAGCCATTGTGATACTAATTATAATATTTTAGCTGGTAGTAGTCACACAGGATTTGATAGACTGAGCTTTGTAACTCAAAGTTTAGTGGCTGCTAGTTCTTTCAGGCTTTGGCCTAGATGAATTGAGATTTGTGCTGAGATATTTGTGCTTGTCTTCCATGTACAGGTCCTAATAGAGTGAATTTAAAGGCTACAGCCCTTTATATAAGGGGCTGGACTAAGCTCATTGGCCAGCAAACCTGTAAGTCCTGAGACCAGTGAACTCTGGGTACATCACATGACCCTAGAAGGTCCTTGAACAATAGTACAACCATAATTATAATCACATGACCTGCTAAGGTCCTATACAATTATAATACCTATGCATTTATATTATCTTTATATATTAAATAATATACACAATTTATATGAGGCGACCAGGGATAAGCCCTGCAGGAGAGCCCTATGGGAATGAAGGGACTCTGGCTGAGGGGACTTTAGAAAGGGACAGGACCAGGTCCTGTACAGGGACACCACACTAATACAAGAGAACACTCTAGTAATCATTACATAATACACAGGACATTCTAATGTCTATACTAATACAGGAGAGCACTCTAGTAATCATTACACAGGGCATTCTAATGTCTATACTAATACAGGAGAGCACTCTAGTAATCATTACACAGGGCATTCTAATGTCTATACTAATACTGGAGAGCACTCTATTAATCATTACGCAATACACAAAACATTCTAATGACTGCTATGCTATGCGCTCCGGCCTCACACGCTGGCCGTGAGCGCATGGTCCCCTTACCTTTTGCTGCCGACGGGCCTGGGACTCGCATTGCGAGACGCACCCGCATGCGAGCCCCAGTCCGCCACTCTCTGGGTGTTTCCCCTGCCTCTGCTTCCGCCTCTCTGCTCCGGCGCACATGTCCCCGTCCCTTAGAGCGCGCGCGCGCCGGAGCTTTAAGATTTAAAGGGCCAGTACACTCATTAGTATAACCACCTGTGTCTTGTTGATATATTCCTCCACCCGGCTCAGTTCTCGGCCGGATCTTTGTATCCTTGTGCCCTAGAGAATGTGTTCCTTTGTATTGCCTTGCCGTGTACCAGATCTCCTGCTCTTGTGACCTTGCTTCTCTGCCGCCTGCCTACTGAACTTCTGCTATGTCCCGACTACGCTACTGTGCCACCTGCCCTGACCTTCTGCTATCCAGACTACGAGCTGCCTTATCCCTCCTGTGCCGCTTGTGTGGTTGAGCCGTGCCAGGGGTAGCGACCTGGGTGTCGTCTGCAGCTGCAAGCCCATCCTGCTTTGCGGCGGGCTCTGGTGAAGACCAGCGGCACCTTAGACTCCGTTCCCTGGCACGGTCCGAGTCATCTGCCACACAGGTCCAGCGGATCCACATACACCGGAGTTCCTGTCTACAGAAACATGAGTGTTACAGTAAGATCCGCCCATGGATCCCGCTGAGGTACCCCTGCCTGAAGTTGTGGATCTTTCCTCCATTGTGATACGTAATTCACAGCAGTTGTCCCGACAGGCGCAGCAATTTTCCCAACTTGCAGCCATGATGCAACAGTTTTTGGCCTTGCAACAGCAGCAGGTACCACAATCTTGCCCACTCCCACCTCCAGCACCTGCAGTGTCTCCTGGCTCCCAGCTGCACCTGCCTTTACCTTCCAAGTATGATGGGGATTCCAAGTCATGCAGAGGCTTTGTTACACAGTGCTCCATGCATTTGGAGCTCATGTCTGAACTGTTTCCGACTGAACGTAGTAAGGTGGCCTTTGTCATTAGTCTTCTTTCTGGAAAAGCCCTGGCTTGGGCTAAACCCCTTTGGGAGCGTGGTGATCCAGTATCCTTCAATTTGTCGACATTCTTGGCAGAATTTCGCAGTGTCTTTGAGGAACCCGCACGTGCTTCTTCAGCTGAGACGGCGTTGCTGAACCTCTGTCAAGGAGATTCTACCGTTGGTGACTACGCGGTTCAGTTCCGCATTCTAGCCACTTGGCCACATGCATTGATGTGCGTTTTGCCGAAAGACAGGAGGAATTGCGTTTTGAGAGGGAATCTGCCCGCCTGACACCTGTGTCCCAATGTTCTCCTCTTCTGTCTCTTGCGCCTCTTGCCAAGGAGGTTATACAAGGAGATCGTCCTCATCTTACGCAGCAGGAGAAGCCACGACGACGCAATGAGAATTTGTTCTTGTATTGTCCTAGTCCGGAGCACTTTCTCAAGGACTGTACAGTTCGCATGCACCTAGGGTACGTGGGAGAGGTGTCCCTGCGTGTGAATACTACCTCTCCACTCTTAACTATTCCTGTACAAGTCTTTGCTTCAGCCAAGTCTTCCTTCAGCGCTACAGCATTTTTGGACTCCGGATCAGCAGGTGACTTTATTGATGCGGCTTTAGTCCACAAGTATCATCTTCCCCTTTCCCGGCTTGCCAAGCCCTTGTTCATCTCCTCTGCAAATGGACAAAATCTGGGCTGTAAGGTTCACTTCCGCACTGAATCTCTCGTCATGCAAGTGGGAGTATCACATAAAGAAAAGATTGAATTCTATGTTCTGCCCCACTGTACTTCTGAGATTCTTCTTTGTCTTCCTTGGCTGCAACGCCATTCCCTGCACTGGATTGGAGAACTGGAGAAATAATTCACTGGGGACAATCCTGTCAAAATTTTTTCCCTCCAACCTGTTCTGCGTAAAGTTGTTTCTCGTCTTCCACCTTTACCTGGCCTGCCGCCACCTTACCAAGATTTCTCGGATGTCTTCTGCAAGAAACAGGCTGAATCCCTGCCTCCACATCGTCCTTACGACTGCCCTATTGATCTTCTGCCTGGTACCACTCCTCCTCGTGGAAGGATATACCATCTATCAGTTCCTGAGACCAAAGCCATGGCTGAGTATATCCAGCAAAATCTTCAAAAGGGATTTATCTGTAAGTCCTCTTCTCCTGCTGAAGCAGGTTTCTTCTTTGTAGGGAAGAACATTGGCTCACTCCGTCCATGCATTGACTACAGGGGACTTAACAAAATCACGGTCAAGAACCGTTACCCTCTACCTCTTATCTCTGAACTTCTTGACCGTCTATGTGGTGCCAAGGTCTTCTCCAAGCTGGACTTACGCGGTGCGTATAACCTCATTCGTATCCGCAAGGGAGATGAATGGAAAATGGCCTTCAATACTCGTGACGGACATTTTGAGCATCTTGTAATGCCTTTTGGTCTTTGCAATGCTCCAGCCGTTTTCCAGGAGTTTGTCAATGATATTTTCCGTGATCCTCTCTACACCTGTGTTGTCGTATACCTTGATGACATCCTGATCTTCTCTTCCAGCCTAGAGGAGCATCGTGCTCATGTTCGTCTGGTTCTTAAGCGACTACGGAAGAATCATCTCTACACCAAATTGGAGAAATGCCTGTTTGAAAAGTCTAGTCTTCCGTTTCTTGGCTACATTGTCTCTCATCAGGGCCTGCAGATGGATCCAGATAAGTTATCTGCAGTTTTGGATTGGCCTCATCTCTCGGGCCTACATGCAATTCAACGCTTTCTGGGATTCGCTAACTATTATAGTCTGTTTATCCCACATTTCTCATCCTTGGTTGCTCCTATTGTAGCTCTCACTAAAAAGGCATCTAATCCTAAGTCTTGGCCTCGAAAGACTGAAGAGGCCTTCTCCCATTTAAAGTCTGCGTTTGCCTTTGCTCCCATGCTTACAAGACCTGATCCAGAGAGGCTTACAAGACCTGAATTGGAGGTTGATGCCTCATCTATTGGAGCGGGTGCCGTTCTCACACAGAAAAACGCCAAGGGCAAGAGTGTAACTTGTGGGTTCTTCTCCAAGACTTTCTCTCTGTGCCGGGGGTAGCGACCTGGGTGTCGCCTGCAGCTGCAAGCCCATCCTGCTTTGCGACGGGCTCTGGTGAAGACCAGCGACACCTTAGACTCCGTTCCCTGGCACGGTCCGAGTCATCTGCCACGCAGGTCCAGCGGATCCACATACACCGGAATTCCTGTCTACAGTAATGCGAGTGTTACAATGACTATACTAATACAGGAGAACAGTCTAGTAATCATTAAACAATACACAGGACATTCCAATGACTATACTAATACATGAGAGCACTCTAGTAATCATTACACAATACTCAGGACATTCTAATGACTATACTAATACAGGAGAGCACTCTAGTAATCATTACACAGTACACAGCACATTCTAAAGACTATACTAATACAGGAGAGCACTCTAGTAATCAATATACAGGAAATTTTAATGACTATAATAATACAGGAGAGCACTCTAGTAATCATTACACAATACACAGGACATTCTAATGACTATACTAATACAGGAGAGAACTCTAGTAATCATTACACTATACACAGGTCATTCTAATGACTTTAATAATACAGGAGAGCACTCTAGTAATCATTACACAATACACAGGATATTCTAATGACTATACTAATACATGAGAGCACTCTAGTAATCAATACACAGGACATTCTAATGACTATAATAATACAGGAGAGCACTCTAATAATCATTACACAATACTCAGGACATTCTAATGACTATAATAATACAGGAGAGCACTCTAGTAATCATTAAACAATACACAGGACATTCCAATGACTATACTAATACATGAGAGCACTCTAGTAATCATTACACAATACACAGGACATTCTAATGATTATACTAATACAGGAGAGCACTCTACTAATCATTACACAATACACAGGACATTCCAATGACTATACTAATACATGAGAGCACTCTAGTAATCATTACACAATACTCAGGACATTCTAATGATTATACTAATACAGGAGAGCACTCTACTAATCATGACACAATACACAGGACATTCTAATGACTATACTAAAACAGGAGAGCACTCTAGTAATCAATACACAATACACAGGACATTCAAATGACTATACTAATATAGGAGAACACTAGTAATCATTACACAATACTCAGGACATTCTAATGACTATACTAATACATGAGAGCACTCTAGTTATCATTACACAGGACATTCTAAGGACTATACTAATACAGGAGAGCACTCTAATTATCATTACACAATACACAGGACATTCTAATGAATATACTAATGCAGGAGAGCACTCTAGTAACCATTACACAATACTCAGGACATTCTAATGACTATACTAATACAGGAGAGCACTCTAGTAATCATGACACAATACACAGGACATTCTAATGACTATACTAATACAGGAGAGCACTCTAGTAATCATTACACAATACTCAGGACATTCTAATGACTATACTAATACAGGAGAGCACTCTAGTAATCATTACACAATACTCAGGACATTCTAATGACTATACTAATACAGGAGAACACTCTAGTAATCATTACACAATACTCAGGACATTCTAATGACTATATTAATACAGGAGAGCACTAGTAATTATTACACAATACACAGAACATTCTAATGACTATACTAATGCCGAAGAGCACTCTAGTAATCATTACACAAAACTCAGGACATTCTAATGACTATACTAATACATGAGAGCACTCTAGTTATCATTACACAGGACATTCTAATGACTATAATAATACAGGAGAGCACTCTTATAACCATTACACAATACACAGGACATTCTAATGACTGTACTAATACAGGAGAGCACTCTAGTAATCATTACACAATACACAGGACATTCCAATGACTATACTAATACATGAGAGCACTCTAGTAATCATTACACAATACACAGGACATTCTAATGATTATACTAATACAGGAGAGCACTCTAGTAATCATTACACAATACACAGGACATTCCAATGACTATACTAATACATGAGAGCACTCTAGTAATCATTACACAATACTCAGGACATTCTAATGACTATACTAAGACAGGAGAGCACTCTAGTATTCAATACACAATACACAGGGCATTCTAATGACTATAATAATACAGGAGAGCACGCTAGTAATCATTACACAATACACAGGACATTTTAATGACTTTACTAATACATGAGAGCACTCTAGTAATCAATACACAGGACATTCTAATGACTATAATAATACAGGAGAGCACTCTAGTAATAATTACACAATACACAGGACATTCTAATGACTATACTAATACAGGAGAACATTCTAGTAATCATTACACAATACACAGAACATTCTAATGACTATACTAATACAGGAGAGAACTCTACTAATCATAACACAACACTCAGGACAATCTAATGACTATACTAATACAGGAGAGAACTCTAGTAATCATTACACAATACACAGGACATTCTAATGACTATACTAAAACAGGAGAGCACTCTAGTAATCAATACACAATACACAGGACATTCAAATGACTATAATAATACAGGAGAGCACTCTAGTAATCATTACACAATACACAGGACATTTGAATGACTATAATAATACAGGAGAGCACTCTAGTAATCATTACACAATACACAGGACATTCTAATGACTATACTAATACATGAGAGTACTCTAGTAATCAATACACAGGACATTCTAATGACTATAATAATACAGGAGAGCACTCTAGTAATCATTACACAATACTCAGGACATTCTAATGACTATACTAATACATGAGAGCACTCTAGTAATCATTACACAATACTCAGGACATTCTAATGACTATACTAATACAGGAGAACACTCTAGTAATCATTACACAATACTCAGGACATTCTAATGACTATACTAATACAGGAGAGCACTAGTAATTATTACACAATACACAGAACATTCTAATGACTATACTAATACCGAAGAGCACTCTAGTAATCATTACACAAAACTCAGGACATTCTAATTACTATACTAATACATGAGAGCACTCTAGTTATCATTACACAGGACATTCTAATGACTATAATATTACAGGAGAGCACTCTTATAACCATTACACAATACACAGGACATTCTAATGACTATACTAATACAGGAGAGCACTCTAGTAATCATTACACAATACACAGGACATTCCAATGACTAAACTAATACATGAGAGCACTCTAGTAATCATTACACAAAACTCAGGATATTCTAATGACTATACTAATACAGGAGAGCACTCTAGTAATCAATACACAATACACAGGACATTCCAATGACTATAATAATACAGGAGAGCACTCTAGTAATCATTACACAAAACACAGGACATTTTAATGACTATACTAATACATGAGAACACTCTAGTAATCAATACACAGGACATTCTAATGACTATAATAATACAGGAGAGCACTCTAGTAATAATTACACAATACACAGGACATTCTAATGACTAAACTAATACAGGAGAGAACTCTACTAATCATAACACAACACTCAGGACATTCTAATGACTATACTAATACAGGAGAGAACTCTAGTAATCATTACACAATACACAGGACATTCTAATGACTATACTAAAACAGGAGAACACTCTAGTAATCATTACACAATACACAGGACATTTGAATGACTATAATAATACAGGAGAGCACTCTAGTAATAATTACACAATACACAGGACATTCTAATGGCTATACCAATACAGGAGAGCACTATACTAATCATTACACAATACACAGGACATTCGAATGACTATAATAATACAGGAGAACACTCTAGTAATCATTACACAATACACAGGACATTCTAATGACTATACTAATACAGGAGAGCAATCTACTAATCATTACACAATACACAAGACATTCGAATGACTATAATAATACAGGAGAACACTCTAGTAATCATTACACAATACACAGGACATTCTAATGACTATAATAATAACGGAGAGCATTCTAGTAATCATTACACAATACACAGGACATTCTAATGACTATACTAATACAGGAGAGAACTCTAGTAATCATTACACAATACACAGGACATTCTAATGACTATACCAATACAGGAGAGCACTCTACTAATCATTACACAATACACAGGATATTCGAATGACTATAATAATACAGGAGAACACTTTAGTAATCATTACACAATACACAGGACATTCTAATGACTATACTAATAGAGGAGAGCACTCTACTAATCATTACACAATACACAGGACATTCGAATGACTATAATAATACAGGAGAACACTCTAGTAATCATTACACAATACACAGGACATTCCAATGACTATACTAATACATGAGAGCACTCTAGTAATCATTACACAATACTCAGGACATTCTAATGACTATACTAATACAGGAGAGCACTCTAGTAATCAATACACAATACACAGGACATTCTAATGACTATAATAATACAGGAGAGCACTCTAGTAATCATTACACAATACACAGGACATTCCAATGACTATACTAATACATGAGAGCACTCTAGTAATCATTACACAATACTCAGGATATTCTAATGACTATACTAATACAGGAGAGCACTCTAGTAATCAATACACAATACACAGGACATTCTAATGACTATAATAATACAGGAGAGCACTCTAGTAATCATTACACAATACACAGGACATTTTAATGACTATACTAATACATGAGAGCACTCTAGTAATCAATACACAGGACATTCTAATGACTATAATAATACAGGAGAGCACTCTAGTAATAATTACACAATACACAGGACATTCTAATGACTATACTAATACAGGAGAACATTCTAGTAATCATTACACAATACACAGAACATTCTAATGACTATACTAATACAGGAGAGAACTCTACTAATCATAACACAACACTCAGGACATTCTAATGACTATACTAATACATGAGAGCACTCTAGTAATCAATACACAGGACATTCTAATGACTATAATAATACAGGAGAGAACTCTAGTAATCATTACACAATACACAGGACATTCTAATGACTATACTAAAACAGGAGAGCACTCTAGTAATCATTACACAATACACAGGACATTTGAATGACTATAATAATACAGGAGAGCACTCTAGTAATAATTACACAATACACAGGACATTCTAATGGCTATACCAATACAGGAGAGCACTCTACTAATCATTACACAATACACAGGACATTCGAATGACTATAATAATACAGGAGAACACTCTAGTAATCATTACACAATACACAGGACATTCTAATGACTATACTAATACAGGAGAGCACTCTACTAATCATTACACAATACACAAGACATTCGAATGACTATAATAATACAGGAGAACACTCTAGTAATCATTACACAATACACAGGAAATTCTAATGACTATAATAATACAGAAGAGCACTCTAGTAATCATTACACAATACTGAGGACATTTGAATGACTATAATAATACAGGAGAGCACTCTAGTAATAATTACACAATACACAGGACATTCTAATGACTATACTAATACAGGAGAGCACTCTAGTAATCAATACACAATACACAGGACATTCAAATGACTATAATAATACAGGAGAGCACTCTAGTAATCATTACACAATACACAGGACATTTAAATGACTATAATAATACAGGAGAGCACTCTAGTAATAATTACACAATACACAGGACATTCTAATGACTATACCAATACAGGAGAACACTCTACTAATCATTACACAATACACAGGACATTCGAATGACTATAATAATACAGGAGAACACTCTAGTAATCATTACACAATACACAGGACATTCTAATGACTATACTAATACAGGAGAGCACTCTAGTAATCATTACACAATACTGAGGACATTCTAATGACTATACTAATACAGGAGAACACTCTAGTAATCATTACACAATACTCAGGACATTCTAATGACTATACTAATACAGGAGAGCACTCTAGTAATCAATACACAATACACAGGACATTCTAATGACTATAATAATACAGGAGAGCACTCTAGTAATCATTACACAAAACACAGGACATTTTAATGACTATACTAATACATGAGAACACTCTAGTAATCAATACACAGGACATTCTAATGACTATAATAATACAGGAGAGCACTCTAGTAATAATTACACAATACACAGGACATTCTAATGACTAAACTAATACAGGAGAGAACTCTACTAATCATAACACAACACTCAGGACATTCTAATGACTATACTAATACAGGAGAGAACTCTAGTAATCATTACACAATACACAGGACATTCTAATGACTATACTAAAACAGGAGAACACTCTACTAATCATTACACAATACACAGGACATTCGAATGACTATAATAATACAGGAGAACACTCTAGTAATCATTACACAATACACAGGACATTCTAATGACTATACTAATACATGAGAGTACTCTAGTAATCAATACACAGGACATTCTAATGACTATACTAATACAGGAGAGAACTCTAGTAATCATTACACAATACACAGGACATTCTAATGACTATACCAATACAGGAGAGCACTCTACTAATCATTACACAATACACAGGATATTCGAATGACTATAATAATACAGGAGAACACTCTAGTAATCATTACACAATACACAGGACATTCTAATGACTATACTAATAGAGGAGAGCACTCTACTAATCATTACACAATACACAGGACATTCGAATGACTATAATAATACAGGAGAACACTCTAGTAATCATTACACAATACACAGGACATTCCAATGACTATACTAATACATGAGAGCACTCTAGTAATCATTACACAATACTCAGGACATTCTAATGACTATACTAATACAGGAGAGCACTCTAGTAATCAATACACAATACACAGGACATTCTAATGACTATAATAATACAGGAGAGCACTCTAGTAATCATTACACAATACACAGGACATTCCAATGACTATACTCATACATGAGAGCACTCTAGTAATCATTACACAATACTCAGGATATTCTAATGACTATACTAATACAGGAGAGCACTCTCGTAATCAATACACAATACACAGGACATTCTAATGACTATAATAATACAGGAGAGCACTCTAGTAATCATTACACAATACACAGGACATTTTAATGACTATACTAATACATGAGAGCACTCTAGTAATCAATACACAGGACATTCTAATGACTATAATAATACAGGAGAGCACTCTAGTAGTAATTACACAATACACAGGACATTCTAATGACTATACTAATACAGTAGAACATTCTAGTAATCATTACACAATACACAGAACATTCTAATGACTATACTAATACAGGAGAGAACTCTACTAATCATAACACAACACTCAGGACATTCTAATGACTATACTAATACATGAGAGCACTCTAGTAATCAATACACAGGACATTCTAATGACTATAATAATACAGGAGAGAACTCTAGTAATCATTACACAATACACAGGACATTCTAATGACTATACTAAAACAGGAGAGCACTCTAGTAATCATTACACAATACACAGGACATTTGAATGACTATAATAATACAGGAGAGCACTCTAGTAATAATTACACAATACACAGGACATTCTAATGGCTATACCAATACAGGAGAGCACTCTACTAATCATTACACAATACACAGGACATTCGAATGACTATAATAATACAGGAGAACACTCTAGTAATCATTACACAATACACAGGACATTCTAATGACTATACTAATACAGGAGAGCACTCTACTAATCATTACACAATACACAAGACATTCGAATGACTATAATAATACAGGAGAACACTCTAGTAATCATTACACAATACACAGGAAATTCTAATGACTATAATAATACAGAAGAGCACTCTAGTAATCATTACAAAATACTGAGGACATTTGAATGACTATAATAATACAGGAGAGCACTCTAGTAATAATTACACAATACACAGGACATTCTAATGACTATACTAATACAGGAGAGCACTCTAGTAATCAATACACAATACACAGGACATTCAAATGACTATAATAATACAGGAGAGCACTCTAGTAATCATTACACAATACACAGGACATTTAAATGACTATAATAATACAGGAGAGCACTCTAGTAATAATTACACAATACACAGGACATTCTAATGACTATACCAATACAGGAGAACACTCTACTAATCATTACACAATACACAGGACATTCGAATGACTATAATAATACAGGAGAACACTCTAGTAATCATTACACAATACACAGGACATTCTAATGACTATACTAATACAGGAGAGCACTCTAGTAATCATTACGCAATACTGAGGACATTCTAATGACTATACTAATACAGGAGAACACTCTAGTAATCATTACACAATACTCAGGACATTCTAATGACTATACTAATACCGAAGAGCACTCTAGTAATCATTACACAATACTCAGGACATTCTAATGACTATACTAATACAGGAGAACACTTTAGTAATCATTACACAATACTCAGGACATTCTAATGACTATACTAATACAGGAGAGCACTCTAGTAATCAATACACAATACACAGGACATTCTAATGACTATAATAATACAGGAGAGCACTCTAGTAATCATTACACAATACACAGGACATTCTAATGACTATACTAATACATGAGAGTACTCTAGTAATCAATACACAGGACATTCTAATGACTATAATAATACAGGAGAGCACTCTAGTAATAATTACACAATACACAGGACATTCTAATGACTATACTAATACAGGAGAACATTCTAGTAATCATTACACAATATACAGAACATTCTAATGACTATACTAATACAGGAGAGAACTCTAGTAATCATTACACAATACACAGGACATTCTAATGATTATACTAAAACAGGAGAGCACTCTAGTAATCATTACACAATACACAGGACATTTGAATGACTATAATAATACAGGAGAGCACTCTAGTAATAATTACACAATACACAGGACATTCTAATGACTATACCAATACAGGAGAGCACTCTACTAATCATTACACAATACACAGGATATTCGAATGACTATAATAATACAGGAGAACACTCTAGTAATCATTACACAATACACAGGACATTCTAATGACTATACTAATACAGGAGAGCACTCTACTAATCATTACACAATACACAGGACATTCGAATGACTATAATAATACAGGAGAACACTCTAGTAATCATTACACAATACACAGGACATTCTAATGACTATACTAATACAGGAGAGCACTCTAGTAATCATCCCCCAATACTGCCGACAGTTGAATGACTATAATAATACAGGAGAGCACTCTAGTAATAATTACACAATACACAGGACATTCTAATGACTATACTAAAACAGGAGAGTACTCTAGTAATCAATACACAATACTGAGGACATTCTAATGACTATAATAATACAGGAGAGCACTCTAGTAATAATTACACAATACACAGGACATTCAAATGACTATAATAATACAGGACAGCACTCTAGTAATCATTACACAATACACAGGACATTTGAATGACTATAATAATACAGGAGAGCACTCTAGTAATAATTACACAATACACAGGACATTCTAATGACTATACCAATACAGGAGAGCACTCTAGTAATCATTACACAATACTCAGGACATTCTAATGACTATACTAATATAGGAGAGCACTCTAGTAATCATTACACAATACACAGGACATTCTAATGACTATAATAATACAGGAGAACACTCTAGTAATCATTAAACAAAGCACAGGACATTCTAATGACTATACTAATACAGGAGAACACTCTAGTAATCATTACACAATAATCAGGACATTCTAATGACTATACTAATATAGGAGAACACTAGTAATCATTACACAATACTCAGGACATTCTAATGACTATACTAATACATGAGAGCACTCTAGTTATCATTACACAGGACATTCTAATGACTATAATAATACAGGAGAGCACTATAGTAATCATTACACAATACACAGGACATCCTAATGACTATACTAATACAGGAGAGCACTCTAGTAACCATTACACAATACTCAGGACATTCTAATGACTATACTAATACAGTAGAGCACTCTAGTAATCATGACACAATACACAGGACATTCTAATGACTATACTAATACAGGAGAGCACTCTAGTAATCATTACACAATACTCAGGACATTCTAATGACTATACTAATACAGGAGAACACTTTAGTAATCATTACACAATACTCAGGACATTCTAATGACTATAATAATACAGGAGAACACTCTAGTAATCATTGCACAATACTCAGGACATTCTAATGACTATACTAATACAGGAGAACACTCTAGTAATCATTACACAATACTCAGGACATTCTAATGACTATACTAATACAGGAGAGCACTCGTAATTATTACACAATACACAGAACATTCTAATGACTATACTAATACAGGAGAACACTTTAGTAATCATTACACAATACTCAGGACATTCTAATGACTATACTAATACAGGAGAGCACTAGTAATCATTGCACAATACTCAGGACATTCTAATGACTATACTAATACAGGAGAACACTCTAGTAATCATTGCACAATACTCAGGACATTCTAATGACTATACTAATACCGAAGAGCACTCTAGTAATCATTACACAATACTCAGGACATTCTAATGACTATACTAATACAGGAGAGCACTCTAGTAATCATGACACAATACTCAGGACATTCTAATGACTATACTAATACAGGAGAGCACTCTAGTAATCATGACACAACACACAGGACATTCTGGTGACTATAATAATACAGGAGAGCACTATTAATTATTACACAATACACAGGACATTCTAATGACTAAACTAATACAGGAGAACACTCTAGTAATCATGACACAACACACAGGACATTCTAATGACTATAATAATACAGGAGAGCACTAGTAATTATTACACAATACACAGGACATTCTAATGACTATACTAATACAGGAGAACACTCTAGTAATCATTACACAATACTCAGGACATTCTAATGACTATACTAATACAGGAGAGCACTCTAGTAATTATTACACAATACACAGGACATTCTAATGACTATACTAATACAGGAAAGCACTCTAGTAATCATGACACAACACACAGGACATTCTAATGACTATAATAATACAGGAGAGCACTCTAGTAATCATTACACAATACTCAGGACATTCTAATGACTATATTAATACAGGAGAACACTCTAGTAATCAGCATAAAATTGATGGCAGGTCCCATTATTGAGATGCAGAAAACACTTATAGGTCAATTTATAGACAGATTTATATTTCTCTTTCATTATCCAGAAGAAAAAAACATAATGTGAGGATATAAACAGAAATCCAAAGGCTGCAGTTTATATTGTTACCACTAGATGGCGGTATAGGATTGTGGAATCTACAAAGAAATTAGGCAACAAAATAGAAAAATCCTTAGAAATGTTGAAATTACATTAAACATAGTAACAATGGATTCATAGAACTACCCCCCCCCCAGTGCTTTCTGATGACCCCCCCCCCAGTGCTGTCTGATGACCCCCCCCCAGTGCTTTCTGATGACCCCCCCCAGTGCTGTCTGATGACCCCCCCCAGTGCTGTCTGATGACCCCCCCTAAGTGCTTTCTGATGACCCCCCCCAGTGCTGTCTGATGACCCCCCCAGTGCTGTCTGATGACCCCCCCAGTGCTGTCTGATGACCCCCCCCCCAGTGCTGTCTGATGACCCCCCCAGTGCTGTCTGATGACCCCCCCAGTGCTGTCTGATGACCCCCCCAGTGCTGTCTGATGACCCCACCCCCCAGTGCGGTCTGATGATCTCTCCCCAGTGCGGTCTGATGATCTCTCCCCCAGTGCTGTCTGATTACCCCCCCAGTGCTGTCTGATGACCCCCCCAGTGCTGTCTGATGACCCCCCCAGTGCTGTCTGATGACCCCCCCCAGTGCTGTCTGATGACCCCCCCCCAGTGCTGTCTGATGACCCCCCCAGTGCTGTCTGATGACCCCCCCAGTGCTGTCTGATGACCCCCCCAGTGCTGTCTGATGACCCCCCCCAGTGCTGTCTGATGACCCCCGCAGTGCTGTCTGATGACCCCCCCACCCCAGTGCTGTCTGATGATTTCTCCCCCCTGTGCTGTCTGATGACCCCCCCCACCCCAGTGCTGTCTGATGACCCCCCAGTGCTGTCTGATGACCCCCACCCCAGTGCTGTCTGATGACCCCCCCCACCCCAGTGCTGTCTGATTATTTCTCCCCCCTGTGCTGTCTGATGACCCCCCCACCCCAGTGCTGTCTGATGACCCCCCAGTGCTGCCTGATGACCCCCACCCCAGTGCTGTCTGATGACCCCCACCCCAGTGCTGTCTGATGACCCCCCAGTGCAGTCTGATGATACCCCCAGTGCTGTCTGATGACCCCCCAGTGCTGTCTGATGACCCCCCCCCAGTGCTGTCTGATGACCCCCCAGTGCTGTCTGATGACCCCCCCAGTGCTGTCTGATGACCCCCCAGTGCTGTCTGATGACCCCCCCAGTGCTATCTGATGACCCCCCCAGTGCTGTCTGATGATACCCCTCCTGTGCTGTCTGATAACCCCCCCAGTGCTGTCTGATGATACCCCCCAGTGCTGTCTGATGATACCCCCCAGTGCTGTCTGATGATACCCCCTAGTGCTGTCTGATGACCCCCCCCAAGTGCTGTCTGATGACCCCCAGTGCTGTCTGATGACCTCTCCCCCCCAGTGCTGTCTGATGACCCCCCCAGCCCAGTGCTGTCTGATGATACCCCCCAGTGCTGTCTGATGACCCCTCCCCCAGTGCTTTCTGATGACCCCCCCCCAGTGCTGTCTGATGACCCCCCCAGTGCTGTCTGATGACCCCCCCAGTGCTGTCTGATGACCCCCCAGTGCTGTCTGATGACCCCCCCAGTGCTGTCTGATGACCCCCCAGTGCTGTCTGATGACCCCCCCAGTGCTGTCTGATGACCCCCCCAGTGCTGTCTGATGACCCCCCCAGTGTTGTCTGATGACCCCCCCCCAGTGCGGTCTGATGATCTCTCCCCAGTGCGGTCTGATGATCTCTCCCCCAGTGCTGTCTGATGACCCCCCCAGTGCTGTCTGATGACCCCCCCAGTGCTGTCTGATGACCCCCCCCAGTGCTGTCTGATGACCCCCCCAGTGCTGTCTGATGACCCCCCCAGTGCTGTCTGATGACCCCCCCCAGTGCTGTCTGATGACCCCCCCCCCCAGTGCGGTCTGATGATCTCTCCCCAGTGCGGTCTGATGATCTCTCCCCCAGTGCTGTCTGATGACCCCCCCAGAGCTGTCTGATGACCCCCCCAGTGCTGTCTGATGACCCCCCCCAGTGCTGTCTGATGACCCCCCCCCCCAGTGCGGTCTGATGATCTCTCCCCAGTGCGGTCTGATGATCTCTCCCCCAGTGCTGTCTGATGACCCCCCCAGAGCTGTCTGATGACCCCCCCAGTGCTGTCTGATGACCCCCCCCAGTGCTGTCTGATGACCCCCCCACCCCAGTGCTGTCTGATGATTTCTCCCCCCTGTGCTGTCTGATGACCCCCCCCCCCACCCCAGTGCTGTCTGATGACCCCCCAGTGCTGTCTGATGACCCCCCCACCCCAGTGCTGTCTGATGATTTCTCCCCCCTGTGCTGTCTGATGACCCCCCCCCACCCCAGTGCTGTCTGATGACCCCCCAGTGCTGTCTGATGACCCCCCCACCCCAGTGCTGTCTGATGATTTCTCCCCCCTGTGCTGTCTGATGACCCCCCCCACCCCAGTGCTGTCTGATGACCCCCCAGTGCTGTCTGATGACCCCACCCCAGTGCTATCTGATGACCCCCACCCCAGTGTTGTCTGATGACCCCCCAGTGCTGTCTGATGATACCCCCAGTGCTGTCTGATGACCCCCCAGTGCTGTCTGATGACCCCCCCAGTGCTGTCTGATGACCCCCCCAGTGCTGTCTGATAACCCCCCCAGTGCTGTCTGATGACCCCCCAGTGCTGTCTGATGACCCCCCCAGTGCTATCTGATGACCCCCCCAGTGCTGTCTGATGATACCCCTCCTGTGCTGTCTGATGACCCCCCCAGTGCTGTCTGATGATACCCCCCAGTGCTGTCTGATGATACCCCCCAGTGCTGTCTGATGATACCCCCTAGTGCTGTCTGATGACCCCCCCAGTGCTGTCTGATGACCCCCCCACCCCAGTGCTGTCTGATGATTTCTCCCCCCTGTGCTGTCTGATGACCCCCCCCCACCCCAGTGCTGTCTGATGACCCCCCAGTGCTGTCTGATGACCCCCACCCCAGTGCTGTCTGATGACCCCCCCACCCCAGTGCTGTCTGATTATTTCTCCCCCCTGTGCTGTCTGATGACCCCCCCACCCCAGTGCTGTCTGATGACCCCCCAGTGCTGCCTGATGACCCCCACCCCAGTGCTGTCTGATGACCCCCACCCCAGTGCTGTCTGATGACCCCCCAGTGCAGTCTGATGATACCCCCAGTGCTGTCTGATGACCCCCCAGTGCTGTCTGATGACCCCCCCCCAGTGCTGTCTGATGACCCCCCCAGTGCTGTCTGATGACCCCCCCAGTGCTGTCTGATGACCCCCCAGTGCTGTCTGATGACCCCCCCAGTGCTATCTGATGACCCCCCCAGTGCTGTCTGATGATACCCCTCCTGTGCTGTCTGATAACCCCCCCAGTGCTGTCTGATGATACCCCCCAGTGCTGTCTGATGATACCCCCCAGTGCTGTCTGATGATACCCCCTAGTGCTGTCTGATGACCCCCCCCAAGTGCTGTCTGATGACCCCCAGTGCTGTCTGATGACCTCTCCCCCCCAGTGCTGTCTGATGACCCCCCCACCCCAGTGCTGTCTGATGATACCCCCCAGTGCTGTCTGATGACCCCTCCCCCAGTGCTTTCTGATGACCCCCCCCCCAGTGCTGTCTGATGACCCCCCCAGTGCTGTCTGATGACCCCCCCAGTGCTGTCTGATGACCCCCCAGTGCTGTCTGATGACCCCCCCAGTGCTGTCTGATGACCCCCCCAGTGCTGTCTGATGACCCCCCCAGTGTTGTCTGATGACCCCCCCCCCAGTGCGGTCTGATGATCTCTCCCCAGTGCGGTCTGATGATCTCTCCCCCAGTGCTGTCTGATGACCCCCCCAGTGCTGTCTGATGACCCCCCCAGTGCTGTCTGATGACCCCCCCCAGTGCTGTCTGATGACCCCCCCCAGTGCTGTCTGATGACCCCCCCACCCCAGTGCTGTCTGATGATTTCTCCCCCCTGTGCTGTCTGATGACCCCCCCCACCCCAGTGCTGTCTGATGACCCCCCAGTGCTGTCTGATGACCCCCCCACCCCAGTGCTGTCTGATGATTTCTCCCCCCTGTGCTGTCTGATGACCCCCCCCACCCCAGTGTTGTCTGATGACCCCCCAGTGCTGTCTGATGACCCCACCCCAGTGCTATCTGATGACCCCCACCCCAGTGTTGTCTGATGACCCCCCAGTGCTGTCTGATGATACCCCCAGTGCTGTCTGATGACCCCCCAGTGCTGTCTGATGACCCCCCCAGTGCTGTCTGATGACCCCCCCAGTGCTGTCTGATGACCCCCCCAGTGCTGTCTGATGA
This sequence comes from Hyla sarda, assembly GCF_029499605.1. NCBI lineage: Eukaryota > Metazoa > Chordata > Amphibia > Anura > Hylidae > Hyla > Hyla sarda. The sequence goes on along the minus strand of NW_026608795.1, from coordinate 226,349 downwards.
CCCCCCAGTGCTGTCTGATGACCCCCCCAGTGCTATCTGATGACCCCCCCCAGTGCTGTCTGATGATACCCCTCCTGTGCTGTCTGATGACCCCCCCAGTGCTGTCTGATGATACCCCCCAGTGCTGTCTGATGATACCCCCCAGTGCTGTCTGATGATACCCCCTAGTGCTGTCTGATGACCCCCCCCCAAGTGCTGTCTGATGACCCCCCCACCCCAGTGCTGTCTGATGATACCCCCCAGTGCTGTCTGATGACCCCCTCCCCCAGTGCTGTCTGATGACCTCTCCCCCCAGTGCTGTCTAATGACCCCTCCCCCAGTGCTGTCTGATGACCTCTCCCCCAGTGCTGTCTGATGACCTCTCCCCCAGTGCTGTCTGATGACCCCCAGTGCTGTCTGATGAACCCCCAGTGCTGATGACCCCCCCACCCCAGTGCTGTTTAATGATCTCTCCCCCCAGTGCTGTCTGATGACCCCCCCAGTGCTGTATGATGACCCCCCAGTGCTGTCTGATGACCCCCCCCCCACCCCAGTGCTGTCTGATGACCCCCCCACCCCAGTGCTGTCTGATGACCCCCCCACCCCAGTTCTGTCTGATGACCTCTCTCCCCAGTGCTGTCTGATGACCCCCCCACCCCAGTGCTGTCTGATGATACCCCCCCCTGTGCTGTCTGATGACCCCCAGTGCTGTCTGATGATACCCCCCAGTGTTGTCTGATGATACCCCCCCAGTGCTGTCTGATGACCCCTCCCCCAGTGCTGTCTGATGACTGTCACGATTCGGCTGGCAGGTGGTGGATCCTCTGTGCCAGAGAGGGATTGGCGTGGACCGTGCTGGTGGACCGGTTCTAAGCTGCTACTGGTATTCACCAGAGCCCGCCGCAAAGCGGGATGGTCTTGCAGCGGCGGTAGCAACCAGGTCGTATCCACTAGCAACGGCTCAACCTCTCTGACTGCTGAAAATAGGCGCGGTACAAGGGAGTAGACAAGAGCAAGGTCGGACGTAGCAGAAGGTCGGGGCAGGCAGCAAGGATCGTAGTCAGGGGCAACGGCAGGAGGTCTGGAACACAGGCTAGGAACACACAAGGAAACGCTTTCACTGGCAAGATGGCAACAAGATCCGGCGAGGGAGTGCAGGGGAAGTGAGGTATAAATAGGGAGTGCACAGGTGAACACACTAATTAAGCTAACTGCGCCAATCAGTGGCGCAGTGGCCCTTTAAATTGCAGAGACCCGGCGCGCGCGCGCCCTAGGGAGCGGGGCCGCGCGCGCCGGGACAAGACCGACGGAGAGCGAGTCAGGTACGGGAGCCGGGATGCGCATCGCGAGCGGGCGCCTCCCGCATCGCGAATCGCATCCCGGCTGGGAGAGGTATCGCAGCGCACCCGGTCAGCGGGTCTGACCGGGGCGCTGCAATTGCGAGGATGTAGCGAGCGCTCCGGGGAGGAGCGGGGACCCGGAGCGCTCGGCGTAACAGTACCCCCCCCCCTTGGGTCTCCCCCTCTTCTTGGAGCCTGAGAACCTGAGGACAAGACTTTTGTCTAGGATGTTGTCCTCAGGTTCCCAGGATCTCTCTTCTGGACCACAGCCTTCCCAATCCACCAAGAAGAATTTTTTTCCTCTGACCGTCTTGGAGGCCAGAATCTCCTTCACGGAGAAGATGTCAGAAGAGCCGGAAACAGGAGTGGGAGAAACAAGTTTGGGAGAGAAACGGTTGATGATGAGTGGTTTAAGGAGAGAGACATGAAAGGCATTGGGAATACGGAGAGAAGGAGGAAGAAGGAGTTTATAAGAGACAGGATTAATCTGGCACAAGACTTTGAAAGGACCAAGATAGCGTGGTCCCAGTTTGTAACTGGGGACACGAAAGCGGACATATTTAGCGGAGAGCCATACCTTGTCTCCGGGTGCAAAAATGGGGGGAGTTCTTCTTTTCTTATCGGCAAACCTTTTCATCCGGGATGAAGCCTGTAAAAGAGAATTTTGGGTCTCTTTCCATATGGTGGAAAGATCACGAGTCACTTCATCCACAGCGGGCAAACCAGAGGGCAAGGGAGTAGGGAGGGGGGGAAGAGGGTGACGGCCGTACACCACGAAAAATGGGGACTTAGCAGAAGATTCGGAGACTCTGAAGTTGTATGAGAATTCGGCCCATGGTAGAAGATCTGCCCAGTCATCCTGGCGGGAGGAAACAAAATGCTGTAAATAGTCACCCAGGACCTGGTTAATTCTTTCTACTTGCCCATTGGATTGGGGATGATAAGAAGAAGAGAAGTTTAATTTAATCTTGAGCTGTTTACAGAGGGCCCTCCAGAATTTAGACATGAATTGGACGCCTCTATCCGAGACGATCTGCGTGGGCAAACCGTGAAGACGAAAAATGTGTACAAAAAGACCAGGAAGAGGAATAAAATGTGCCATCTTGGAAAATCGATCAACGACCACCCAAACAACTGTGTTGCCACGGGATAGGGGTAAGTCTGTAATAAAGTCCATACCAATCAGTGACCAAGGCTGTTCGGGGACAGGCAGAGGATGAAGGAGACCAGCAGGTTTCTGGCGAGGAGTCTTATCCCGGGCACAGACAGTGCAGGCTCGCACAAAATCAACAACATCCGTCTCCAGAGTCGGCCACCAATAGAAACGAGAGATGAGTTGCAAGGATTTTTTGATGCCTGCATGGCCTGCGAGGTGGGAGGAGTGTCCCCATTTGAGAATCCCGAGACGTTGGCGTGGAGAAACGAAGGTCTTCCCTGGAGGAGTTTGCCTGATGGAAGCTGGAGAAGTGGAGATCAGACAGTCAGGAGGAATGATGTGTTGCGGAGAGAGCTCTACTTCCGAGGCATCCGAGGAACGAGAGAGGGCATCGGCCCTAATGTTCTTGTCGGCAGGGCGAAAGTGAATTTCAAAGTTAAAACGGGCAAAGAACAACGACCACCTTGCCTGGCGAGGGTTCAGCCGTTGGGCAGACTGGAGGTAGGAGAGATTCTTGTGATCAGTGTATATGATAACAGGAAATTTTGATCCCTCCAGCAGATGCCTCCATTCCTCAAGCGCCAATTTAATGGCCAGTAATTCTCGATCCCCGATGGAGTAGTTCCTCTCCGCCGGAGAGAAGGTCCTAGAAAAAAAACCACAAGTAACAGCATGCCCGGAAGGATTTTTTTGTAGAAGGACAGCTCCAGCTCCCACTGAGGAGGCATCTACCTCCAATAGGAAGGGTTTAGATGGGTCAGGTCTGGAGAGCACGGGAGCAGAAGAAAAGGCAGACTTGAGACGTTTAAATGCGTCTTCCGCTTGGGGAGACCAGGACTTGGGATTGGCATTTTTCTTGGTTAAAGCCACGATAGGAGCCACAATAGTGGAAAAGTGTGGAATAAATTGTCTGTAATAATTGGCGAACCCCAAAAAACGTTGGATAGCACGGAGTCCGGAGGGGCGTGGCCAATCTAAGACGGCAGAGAGTTTGTCTGGGTCCATTTGTAGTCCCTGGCCAGAGACCAAGTATCCTAGGAAAGGAAGAGATTGACATTCAAACAGACATTTCTCCATTTTGGCATAAAGTTGATTGTCTCGAAGTCTCTGAAGAACCATGCGGACATGTTGGCGGTGTTCTTCTAAGTTGGCAGAAAAAATCAGAATATCGTCCAGATAAACCACAACACAGGAATATAAGAGATCACGAAAAATTTCATTAACAAAGTCTTGGAAGACGGCAGGGGCGTTGCACAGGCCAAAGGGCATGACCAGATACTCAAAGTGTCCATCTCTAGTGTTAAATGCGGTCTTCCATTCGTCCCCCTCCCTGATGCGGATGAGATTATAAGCACCTCTTAGGTCCAGTTTGGTAAAGATGTGGGCACCTTGAAGGCGATCAAAGAGTTCTGAGATAAGAGGTAGGGGGTAGCGGTTCTTTACCTTGATTTTCTTAAGTCCGCGGTAATCAATGCAAGGACGTAGGGAGCCATCTTTTTTGGACACAAAGAAAAATCCAGCTCCGGCAGGAGAGGAGGATTTGCGGATAAACCCCTTTTTTAAATTTTCCTGGATGTATTCAGACATAGCAAGAGTCTCTGGGGCAGAGAGAGGATAAATTCTGCCCCGGGGTGGAGTAGTACCCGGGAGGAGGTCAATAGGACAGTCATAAGGCCTGTGAGGAGGTAAAGTCTCAGCTTGCTTTTTGCAAAACACGTCAGCATAGTCCATATAAGCCTTAGGAAGACCGGTTACAGGGGGAACCACAGGGTCACGGCAGGGAGTACAGGGAACCGGTTTAAGACAGTCCTTGAAACAAGAGGTACCCCAGCTCTTGATTTCTCCTGTGGACCAATCAAGGGTTGGGGAATGGCGTTGAAGCCACGGTAATCCAAGAAGAATTTCGGAAGTGCAGTTGGAGAGGACCAAAAACTCAATTTTTTCGTGATGAGGTCCGATGCACATTAGGAGAGGTTCCGTGCGGTAACGCACGGTACAGTCAAATCTTTCATTGTTAACACAATTGATGTAGAGGGGTCTGGCGAGACTGGTCACTGGGATGTTGAACCTGTTGATGAGGGAGGCCAAAATAAAATTTCCTGCAGATCCGGAATCCAAGAAGGCCATAGCAGAGAAGGAGAAGGTAGAGGAAGATATTCGCACAGGCACAGTAAGGCGTGGAGAAGCAGAGTTGACATCAAGAACTGCCTCACCTTTGTGCGGAGTCAGCGTACGTCTTTCCAGGCGGGGAGGGCGGATAGGACAATCCTTCAGGAAGTGTTCGGTACCGGCACAGTACAGGCACAGATTCTCCATGCGGCGTCGTGTCCTCTCTTGAGGTGTCAAGCGAGACCGGTCAACTTGCATAGCCTCCACGGCGGAAGGCACAGGAACGGATTGCAGAGGACCAGAGGAGAGAGGAGCCGGGGAGAGAAACCGCCTCGTGCGAACAAAGTCCATATCCTGGCGGAGCTCCTGACGCCTTTCGGAAAAACGCATGTCAATGCGGGTGGCCAGATTAATAAGTTCATGCAGGTTAGCAGGAATTTCTCGTGCGGCCAGAACATCTTTAATGTTGCTGGATAGGCCTTTTTTAAAGGTCGCGCAGAGGGCCTCATTATTCCAGGATAATTCGGAGGCAAGAGTACGGAATTGGATGGCGTACTCGCCAACAGAAGAATTACCCTGGACCAGGTTCAGCAGGGCAGTCTCAGCAGAAGAGGCTCGGGCAGGTTCCTCAAAGACACTTCGAATCTCCGTGAAGAAGGAGTGTACAGAGGCAGTGACGGGGTCATTGCGGTCCCAGAGCGGTGTGGCCCATGACAGAGCTTTCCCAGACAGAAGGCTGACTACGAAAGCCACCTTAGACCTTTCAGTAGGAAACTGGTCCGACATCATCTCCAAGTGCAGGGAACATTGCGAAAGAAAGCCACGGCAAAACTTAGAGTCCCCATCAAATTTATCCGGCAAGGATAATCATAGGCCGGAAGCGGCCACTCGCTGCGGAGGAGGTGCAGGAGCTGGCGGAGGAGATGATTGCTGAAGCTGTGGTAATAGCTGCTGTAGCATCACGGTCAGTTGAGACAGCTGGTGGCCTTGTTGCGCTATCTGTTGTGACTGCTGGGCGACCACCGTGGTGAGGTCGGCGACAACTGGCAGTGGGACTTCAGCGGGATCCATGGCCGGATCTACTGTCACGATTCGGCTGGCAGGTGGTGGATCCTCTGTCCCAGAGAGGGATTGGCGTGGACCGTGCTGGTGGACCGGTTCTAAGCTGCTACTGGTATTCATCAGAGCCCGCCGCAAAGCGGGATGGTCTTGCAGCGGCGGTAGCAACCAGGTCGTATCCACCAGCAAAGGCTCAACCTCTCTGACTGCTGAAGATAGGCGCGGTACAAGGGAGTAGACAAGAGCAAGGTCGGACGTAGCAGAAGGTCGGGGCAGGCAGCAAGGATCGTAGTCAGGGGCAACGGCAGGAGGTCTGGAACACAGGCTAGGAACACACAAGGAAACGCTTTCACTGGCACGATGGCAACAAGATCCGGCGAGGGAGTGCAGGGGAAGTGAGGTATAAATAGGGAGTGCACAGGTGAACACACTAATTAAGCTAACTGCGCCAATCAGTGGCGCAGTGGCCCTTTAAATTGCAGAGACCCGGGGCACGCGCGCCCTAGGGAGCGGGGCCGCGCGCGCCGGGACAAGACCGACGGAGAGCGAGTCAGGTACGGGAGCCGGGATGCGCATCGCGAGCGGGCGCCTCCCGCATCGCGAATCGCATCCCGGCTGGGAGAGGTATCGCAGCGCACCCGGTCAGCGGGTCTGACCGGGGCGCTGCAATTGCGAGGATGTAGCGAGCGCTCCGGGGAGGAACGGGGACCCGGAGCGCTCGGCGTAACAATGACCTCTCCCCCCAGTGCTGTTTGGTGACCCCCCAGTGCTGTCTGATGACCTCTCCCCCCAGTGCTGTTTGGTGACGCCCCAGTGCTGTCTGATGACCCCCCAGTGCTGTCTGATGACCCCCCCACCCCAGTGCTGTCTGATGATCTCTCCCCCCAGTGCTGTCTGATGACCCCCCAGTGCTGTCTGATGACCCCCCCTACCCCAGTGTTGTCTGATGACCCCCCCACCCCAGTGCTGTCTGATGACCCCCCCTACCCCAGTGCTGTGATGACCCCCCCAGTGCTGTCTTATGACCCCCCAGTGCTGTCTGATGACCCCCCACCCAAGTTCTGTCTGATGACCCCCCCACCCCAGTGCTGTCTGATGACCTCTCCCCCCAGTGCTGTCTGATGACCTCTCCCCCCAGTGTTGTCTGATGACCTCTCCCCCCAGTGCTGTCTGATGACCTCTCCCCCAGTGCTGCCTGATGACCTCTCCCCCCCAGTGCTGTCTGATGACCTCTCCCCCCAGTGCTGTCTCATGACCCCCCCCCAGTGCTGTCTGATGACCCCCCAGTGCTGTCTGATGACCTCTCCCCCCAGTGCTGTCTAATGACCCCCCCCCCAGTGCTGTCTGATGACCTAATCCACCCCCCCCACCACCACACCCGGTGCTGTTTGATGGCTCCCGATCGCCTTCTTGTCAGATTGGGCACAAAAAAAATTCTAAAACAAAAAAAGTGACCCACTGAACCAGTTTTATGGCATAAATTGCCATTAAGGCGTCATCATTCTGCACTGTTTATTTCTTAAAGTACCGTATATACTCGAGTATAAGCCGAGTTTTTCAGCACAATTTTTCATGCCGAAAAGTCCCCCTCGGCTTATACCCGAGTAATGGGGGGGGGGGGGGGAGGGGGATTGCAGGCATACCGGTGGGGGTGGCGAGCAGATAGGCCGGGCCATCCATCGTCGCCCATCTATGCTGCAGGGACCGTCCGACTTCCAGTGGGGAGGGTGATCCAGTCCGGGCCGTCCATTTTGACCAGGAGGCCCTCTTCTCCGCTCCGGGCCGGCCCTGGACTAGTGACGCTGCCATGTTAGTCCTTCCCTAGCAGCCGTCCAACGTCGCTGCAGGGACCGTCGAACGTCCATTGGGGAGGGTGAGCAGGTTTGTGCCATCCATCTTGACCGAGAGGCCCTCTTCTCCGCTGTGGGCTGGCCCCGGACTAGTGACGCTGCATTGCCGCCACGTAGGGACTCCCCTGACATCACACGCACGGACGTCCCTTTGCGTCGTCGTCAATGCAGCATCACTAGTCCGGGGCCAGCCCACAGCGGAGAAGAGGGCCTCTTGGTCAAAATGGATGGCCCGAACCGGCTCACCCTCCCCACTGGAAGTTGGATGTTCCCTGCAGCGATGTTGGACAGCTGCTAGGGAAGGACCGACACGGCGGCTTCAATGCAGCGTCACTAGTCCAGGGCCGGCCCAGAGCGGAGAAGAGGGCCTCCTGATCAAGATGGATGGCCCGGACTGGCTCACCCTCCCCACTGGAAGTCGGAGGGTGAGTAGAGAACAAGAGAGGGGGGGTTTGAGAGGGGGTCTGGATGATGACAGGGGGGTATGAGGGGGGTCTGGACAGGGGGAGTCGGGATGATGAGGGGGGGGGGTTATGAATTTCCCACCCCAGGCTTATACTTGAGTCAATAGGTTTTCCTGGGTTTTTGGGGTGAAATTAGGGGCCTTGGCTTATATTCGGAACAGCTAATACTCGAGTATATATGGGTATCTTAATACTGATCCGATATCTATTACTCAAGGACAGAGCTCCACATCCTTTAACTATAAAATATTGGCCGCCTGTAGCCACCAATAGAGGGAGCTCAGGAGCTGACTGCATACAGTTTATTCAATGAACTCAATTATAACATAGTATGCAGTGAGCTCCCCCTAGTGGTGGCTGAAGGCATCCAGCAATTAATAATTGCTGTAACCAGATCTGTGCGGGGGACTTCAATATTAGAACAACGAAGCTCTAAAATGTAAAGAAATATTAAAGGACAAGTATCATGAAAAAAAAAAAAAGTATCCCCTTTTAGATCGCAGGGTCTCCGCACACAGACCACGCCCCTGTGTGTGTTTTTTATAGTGACATGAACACTATAAGATAAAGCACAACATAAGTCCAGTGTCTATGTGAAGCTGATGTTCTGCAATCAGTGATAATGTATAATCCTTCCCACAGACAGTGGTGACCAGTGGATGGCGCCATCTGCAGTCAGTGCTGTTGTTTTGTGGTAAATGGTAATGGCCACCTCAGATGTTTAACTCCTGACCGCTGGTTACGGACACAAAATGATCCTAACTGGAACAAAAATATGTTTAATAAAGTTTATTTAATAATAAAAAAAAGTGTTTACAGTAAATGTAATATAAATATGGTCACAACTATATCAAACAGAGCTGCACTGCTCCTCTGGGGCGGGATCACTTAAGGGCATCGCCCACTCAGCCAATCAGTTGCCATGGTAATGGATGGTTTAAAAAGGAAAAACAAATAGAGCAACAGCTGCCTTATTTTTTTCTTCCTAGAAAGAGTTAAAGGGGTATTCCAGGAATTTTGACCATGCTACAGGGGCTGTAACGTTAGTGTAGTCTATAATACAGTGTCTGTACCTGTGTGTGACGGTTTTCTCACAATTCTTCTGTGATTTTCACCCCAATATTTATTTTTACCAGCAGACAAAATGACTGTTGTCTCAGATTTTTCCCAGCTTGCAATGTGGCCGAGACCTGACATCACTAGTCAGCTGATGACAGGGAGCCTTTCTGCTTCAATGGGTGGAGGGATCAATCTGCAACTAATGCAACAGCTGGAGGCACCCTGATTGAAAACCACAAGTCTTTTGAATGGATGCAGCTCATTTATGTTTCACTGGGTGGGGTGGCTGATGTGTGGGAGGGAAGAAAATGGAATTATGGGATTTGAAGTAAAAAAAAAGTGAACATGAAATAGCAGTTCACAAAAAGCTAGCCCCAGTGTTATGATAATCTCACAACATAGCCATTTATCCCCAAGACAAGTGCAGATCCTTCCTAAGCCATGTCCATTACTGCCTGCCAGGTACCTACTAAAATCACCTTATGGGGGAGAACCCCTTTAATAAGTTATTTAATGTTATTTTCACCCAAAATGTCTCCATCCCTCCCACAATCCTTTGCGTCTGCACTGACAAGACAAACCTTCCTCATTATCCCGTTGTCAGGACGCGGCTCCGGTTACATTGCCGCCTTTCGTAAACCGATTCCTTCATCCAGATAAATGTCGCTCGGATTACGTCCTGTCAGCGGTCACAGAGATTCCTTCCATCCTTTGCACCTGCTCCGCACTTTCCAGGAATTGGATTATTTTAGGACATTTCTGGCGGCTTCGTGTGTCCCGTATATGTGAATAGTGATGGCGGGATTCACAGCCTCAGGGAGGAGACGGGGACAGTGAGGTTGGGAACACGCTATAAAAACGTAAGAGACCGAAGATAGAGACGCAGGAAGAACCCAAAGGGATAAACAATATGGCGGCCGTCACGGTTACAACTGGAGTTTAGATTGTTCTGCTGAAAAATGTCAATCTAGACTGGACACAACTGTAGCAAACCCTCAGCGAGGAGATTTCTTATGTCTGTACAGAATGTTTTCAGCCAAGAAGAGTTTTCTGGTTTTATGTGAATAAATCTTTAAAAGTTTCAAAATTTATGCTTCTTATTATTGGAGAAAGAGAAGTTCACAGACTGCAAAGACTTAAATATGTCATCTGGACTCCAGACTAATACATTGTAACAAAGCAGCAGAGCACCTACTGCAGATGGTGAAGGCAGCAATACGGTCCTACGGTCCATGTAGAACTAAAGCTTATGATCCAAGGCTGAAGGGTCACTCAGAATTTCTGCACATCCTTTGTTTAAAAAACATTTATTATACTGTCTCCTATATACAAGAATATAACTACTATAATACTGCTCCTATATACAAGAATATAACTACTATAATACTGCTCCTATATACACTACTATAATACTGCTCCTATATACAAGAATATAACTACTATAATACTGCTCCTATATACAAGAATATAACTACTATAATACTGCTCCTATATACAAGAATATAACTACTATAATACTGCTCCTATATACAAGAATATAACTACTATAATACTGCTCCTATATACAAGAATATAACTACTATAATACTGCTCCTATATACAAGAATATAACTACTATAATACTGCTCCTATATACAAGAATATAACTACTATAATACTGCTCCTATATACAAGAATATAACTACTATAATACTGCTCCTATATACAAGAATATAACTACTATAATACTGCTCCTATATACACTACTATAATACTGCTCCTATATACAAGAATATAACTACTATAATACTGCTCCTATATACAAGAATATAACTACTATAATACTGCTCCTATATACAAGAATATAACTACTATAATACTGCTCCTATATACAAGAATATAACTACTATAATACTGCTCCTATATACAAGAATATAACTACAATAATACTGCTCCTATATACAAGAATATAACTACTATAATACTGTCTCCTATATACAAGAATATAACTACTATAATACTGCCTCCTATATACAAGAATATAACTACTATAATACTGCTCCTATATACAAGAATATAACTACTATAATACTGCTCCTATATACAAGAATATAACTACTATAATATTGCTCCTATATACAAGAATATAACTACTATAATACTGCTCCTATATACAAGAATATAACTACTATAATACTGCCCCTATATACAAGAATATAACTACTATAATACTGCTCGTATATACAAGAATATAACTACTATAATACTGTCTCCTATATACAAGAATATAACTACTATAATACTGCTCCTATATACAAGAATATAACTACTATAATACTGCCCCTATATACAAGAATATAACTACTATAATACTGCCTCCTATATACAAGAATATAACTACTATAATACTGCTCCTATATACAAGACTATAACTACTATAATACTGCTCCTATATGCAAGAATATAACTACTATAATACTGCTCCTATATACAAGAATATAACTACTATAATACTACTCCTATATACAAGAATATAACTACTATAATACTGCCTCCTATATACAAGAATATATCTACTATAATACTGCTCCTATATACAAGAATATAACTACTATAATACTGCTCCTATATACAAGAATATAATTACTATAATACTGCTCCCTATATACAAGAATATAACTACTATAATACTGCTCCTATATACAAGAATATAATTACTATAATACTGCTCCCTATATACAAGAATATAACTACTATAATACTGCTCCTATATACAAGAATATAACTACTATAATACTGCTCCCTATATACAAGAATATAACTACTATAATACTGCTCCTATATACAAGAATATAACTACTATATTACTGTCTCCTATATACAAGAATATAACTACTATAATACTGCTCCTATATACAAGAATATAATTACTATAATACTGCTCCCTATATACAAGAATATAACTACTATAATACTGCTCCTATATACAAGAATATAACTACTATAATACTGCTCCTATATACATGAATATAACTACTATAATACTGCTCCTATATACAAGGCTATAACTACTATAATACTGCTCCTATATACAAGAATATAATTACTATAATACTGCCTCCTATATACAAGAATATAACTACTATAATTCTGCTCCTATATACAAGAATATAACTACTATAATATTGCTCCTATATACAAGAATATAACTACTATAATACTGCTCCTATATACAAGAATATAACTACTATAATACTGCTCCTATATACACTACTATAATACTGCTCCTATATACAAGAATAAAATTACTATAATACTGCTCCTATATACAAGAATATAACTACTATAATACTGCCTCCTATATACAAGAATATAACTACTATAATACTGCTCCTATATACAAGAATATAACTACTATAATACTGCTCCTATCTACAAGAATATAACTACTATAATACTGCTCATATATACAAGAATATAACTACTATAATACTGCTCCTATATACAAGAATATAACTACTATAATACTGTCTCCTATATACAAGAATATAACTACTATAATACTGCCTCCTATATACAAGAATATAACTACTATAATACTGCTCCTATATACAAGAATATAACAACTATAATACTGCTCCTATATACAAGAATATAACTACTATAATACTGCTCCTATATACAAGAATATAACTACTATAATACTGCTCCTATATACACTACTATAATACTGCTCCTATATACAAGAATAAAATTACTATAATACTGCTCCTATATACAAGAATATAACTACTATAATACTGTCTCCTATATACAATAATATAACTACTATAATACTGCTCCTATATACAAGAATATAACTACTATAATACTGCTCCTATATACAAGAATATAACTACTATAATACTGCTCCTATATACAAGAATATAACTACTATAATACTGCTCCTATATACAAGAATATAACTACTATAATACTGTCTCCTATATACAAGAATATAACTACTATAATACTGCCTCCTATATACAAGAATATAACTACTATAATACTGCTCCTATATACAAGAATATAACTACTATAATACTGCTCCTATATACAAGAATATAACTACTATAATATTGCTCCTATATACAAGAATATAACTACTATAATACTGCTCCTATATACAAGAATATAACTACTATAATACTGCCCCTATATACAAGAATATAACTACTATAATACTGCCCCTAGATACAAGAATATAACTACTATAATACTGCTCCTATATACAAGAATATAACTACTATAATACTGCTCCTATATACAAGAATATAACTACTATAATACTGCTCCTATATACAAGAATATAACTACTATAATACTGCTCCTATATACAAGAATATAACTACTATAATACTGCTCCTATATACAAGAATATAACTACTATAATACTACTCCTATATACAAGAATATAACTACTATAATACTGCTCCTATATACAAGAATATAACTACTATAATACTGCCCCCTATATACAAGAATATAACTACTATAATACTGTGTCCTATATACAAGAATATAACTACTATAATACTGCTCCTATATACAAGAATATAACTACTATAATACTGCCCCCTATATACAAGAATATAACTACTATAATACTGTGTCCTATATACAAGAATATAACTACTATAATACTGCCCCTATATACAAGAATATAACTACTATAATACTGCCCCTAGATACAAGAATATAACTACTATAATACTGCTCCTATATACAAGAATATAACTACTATAATACTGCTCCTATATACAAGAATATAACTACTATAATACTGCTCCTATATACAAGAATATAACTACTATAATACTGCTCCTATATACAAGAATATAACTACTATAATACTGCTCCTATATACAAGAATATAACTACTATAATACTACTCCTATATACAAGAATATAACTACTATAATACTGCTCCTATATACAAGAATATAACTACTATAATACTGCCCCCTATATACAAGAATATAACTACTATAATACTGTGTCCTATATACAAGAATATAACTACTATAATACTGCTCCTATATACAAGAATATAACTACTATAATACTGCCTCCTATATACAAGAATATAACTACTATAATACTGTCTCCTATATACAAGAATATAACTACTATAATACTGCCTCCTATATACAAGAATATACCTACTATAATACTGCTCCTATATACAAGAATATAACTACTATAATACTGCCTCCTAGCTGAGAGGTTGTGTCTGTGTTGCTCTCCTGATGTCTGGAGAAAGCCCAGGGAGGGGCCACCCTGGGTGGGGAAGCTCCCCAAGCAAGGCCCAGGCTTCTCGGCCTATTCTGGGAATTAATCCCCAGACACCTCAAACCATGGATGAAAATCCTAAAGTTTCTCTGGATGTGAGAAATGTTCAGAATGTTGTCAGTTCTGGTGCAGTAAGAAGCACAGATGAGAAGAAAGCTGTGGAACTAAAGAAGGAATCATCAAGTCAGGTAATGGCTGCAGGTACAATCCACCCCTCCTGCAGTCAGACAGAGGAGAACATCCCTGGAGAAGCAGACCATGCAGGAGAATCTGCAGCAGCCTGTCCTGATACGTTCTGACCGCACACGATACGGGAGCGGGAGCAGCGCAAAAGTTACAAGCACGCCAGAGGGGACCAGAGGGAGTACAGCAGGAAGGCTTCAGGGGGCCACAAGTGCGGTCACTGGGAAGAACCAGGGGCCCAGTCCCCAGTCTGGAGATTGTGACCCCGCAGCAGTGACTACAGCACCGAGACAGATACCACCTCAGAAGCAGAGTCCTGTGAGTACCCCACCAGCGCGGCCCCCCAATACTCAGCGGGCGCCTGAACTATGTTTGGCCGAGCAGATCCCAGCTCTGGTAAAGAGACTTGAGACTTTAAAAAAGACAAAGTTACAGCTGCAGAAACAGATAGACTGTATATACAAGCTAAAGGCAGCAAACCCCAATAACCAGGCTGTACATGATAAGAAGCTGAGCTCCCTCGCTGTGCAGCTCGCTGACACTGTGCAGGACATGGAGATCGTATTGGACCAGATGGGACCAGTCGCTGAGACCTTCAGAAATCAGCAGCGATTTGAGGGATATAAGGAAAGACCAGCAACAAAGTCATCTCCATCTACTGCTGCACCCAAGTCTTCAGCCTCACCAGGGGACACCCAGCAGTCCTGTACAAGACAAGAGGACATCCAGCAGTCCTGTGCAAGACCACTCCTCAGACCAGCCAGCTTCCCTTTTGAAAAAGGGGATTTGTACAGACAAGCAGAAGCAAGCGTCCAGCAACATCAGAGACCTGCAGAGACTCCTCCAGAGGTACAACAAGTCCCAGCAGTCAGCACGGTGAAGCAAAACTATGGACACATACCTGAAGGTAACTCTGTAACAGTAGTGCAGTCACCACAAGCCCCTGGGGGCAGTAGAGAGCAGCAGGACTGTGGACTCTTACCTGAAGGCAGCAGTGCAGCAGAGAGTTCACAGGACATGGCTCTGCAGGGCTTGCTGGGCTCTGTAGTGCAGGATCATGCTGCCAGTGACTGCAATGATATGAATGTATGTGATATTACTGATAATGTGTCTGCAGAGGGGAGCGCTTCACAGTCTGTGTGGGATCTGGGGTCATCTCTGGGGTCAGGTCCACCATTAGTTCAGCCTCCAGAGGCTTGTGACCCCCAGAGTATAGAGGTTGATGGTGGGGAGGGGGCTGTACAGTCTGATGCACAACACTTCCCCCCTTTAGTCACACAAGTGTCAGACCCCCCTAGTACAGCTGGTCAGCAGCCACCACAGCGCCCCCAAGTACAGCAGGAGGGTAGAAGTAGTGGCGCCTCCTCTGGTAATGCCTGGAGTCGTGGGTCACCATTTATGTCCAATGTGAATTATACAGGTCAGGCTTTCAAGAGGAGGAATGTGGTCAGGTTCAGACATAGAGGGGCCAAGGAGGAGCTGCCTGACAGGAGGTTTGTGGTCCGTGAACTTCTGTGCCACCAAATGGGCTTCCTGCCATCTAACATCCTGGCAGTGATAAACCTTCCTGACAGGCAGGGCTATGACGTCAGCTTCAAACTCATGTCTGACCTGGACCACTTCTGGGCCCATGTCACCCGGGTGAGAGATGCTGATGGCTGGAATAAGTTCAGCTTTGTCCCCATCTCCAGACCGGACACAGCGAATGTCACCATTATATTCTGGAACGAGTCTGTCCCCCCCCAGGATATTGTTGTATGGTTAAAGAGACACTGTGACCTAATGTCAGACCTGACTAAGACCAGGGATGAGGACGGCATATGGACGGGAGGGTGGAAGGTCCTGGTGAAGTTACGGCAGATAAACAACATAACCCAACATCTGCCCAATTCTTTCTTCATTGGTCGGGAGAAAGGGGTTTGTTTCTATGCAGGTCAGCCCAGAAAATGCTTCAAGTGTGGGAAGACCGGTCATATCGCGAGTGTCTGCACCCTGGTGAAGTGTAATTTATGTGGGGAGATCGGCCATGTCAGCGCCACCTGCCAGAACATCCGCTGCAACCTCTGTGGTAAGACCGGTCACTCCACAGGGACTGTCCTGACGCCTGGCATAACATCTGTAAGGACTTCCCTGATGAGGACCTGCTGGAGGGGGCAGAGGACCTGGAGGAGGAGACGTTGGTGTCAGGGTCAGCAGTGACACAGCCTGAGCCTCAGCATAACACTAGGGGTGACAATATGGGTGACACTGTAGGTGACACTAGGGGTGACAATATGGGTGACAATATTGGTGACACAGTGCCCGACCAGTCCCAGCCAGGAGCCACTGAGGGGAACAGGGAGGTCACTGAGCAGGTTGTGGCCATGTCTTCTTCTGCCCCAGCATCAATAAATCCGCAGAAGAGACGGAAGAAAGACAAAACCAGCCGCAAGCCTGAGGAGGGATGGACCACTGTCCAAAAACCTTCCAAAAAGAAAGTAGACCCCGGGTCAGGTGTAATGACCATCACAAATAGGTACAGTGTGTTGTCAGAGTCAGACGCTGAGGAAGAGATGGAGAGGGAGTTGAAGCGAGTGGTAGATGAATTTAATGAGGACCAAGAGGGTGATCCCCCCACAAAAAGGAGACCCCCACGGGATAAACGTCTGTCCGAATCGGACATGGAAACAGGTGGTCAGCAGGAGGGCTCGGACTCAGATCTGTGATGATGGGGGTGACATCTCTGCTTCTTCTGCTTTCCTTTGTTATGATGGCCGACTTTACCCTTAAAGTGTTCTCCAGTAATGTGAACAGTGTCAGAGTGAGGAGGACCAGACACGTCGTATATGACCATCTAAAGTCTATTGATGCTGACATCTTCTTCTTACAGGAGACACGTTTAAATACTCAAGGACTGTTACGTGAAGCAGAGCGTGAATGGCGGTCTGGTCCATCCTTTTGGTCACTGGCTGTGGAACCAAGTGCCGGGGTCTCTATCCTGTTTACCACCAATGATGTAACTGTACATAGGCTGACAGAGGTATTGATGGGAAGGTGCCTAATGCTGGAAGTTACTATACGGGGTAGAAGGCTCCGACTCATTAATATCTATGGTTCACAGACAGTGACTGAAAGGGTTAACCTTTATAATGAAGTGAAGCCATATCTCTTCACGTCTGTCCCTGTCATCTTGGCCGGAGATTTTAATGCCTCCAGAACAACTAGTGACAGAACATCTAATAGACCTCTAACCCGAGACTCCAAGGTCTTAAACAACATTATTCTACAGGCCGGGTTGTCGGATGTGTTTGTGCAGGGTGGTCGGAAACCAAAATTTACCTATTTCTGTGGTGGAAGAAGTAGTCGTATAGATTTAGCTCTGGTTAGTCCCACAGAGACCATTGGTGAGAAGGATGAGAAGATCGTCCCTTATTCTGACCATCTGGCCTTATATTTCTGTTTGGGTGTCACACGGTGTCCTGAGACAGGTAGAGGGTTGTGGAGACTGAATTCCAGTCTATTAGAGGATCCTTCTGTGCAGAGACAGGTTCACTCTCTTATACAGAGTCAGCTAGAGAGGGTGGACTTCTATGATGATATGGCCGCCTGGTGGGAGGATGTCAAGGATGAGATCAGAACCCTCTTAAAGAGACTGTCAGTTATAAAGGGGAAGAGTAAGTATGGCCAGTATCTCAAGCTGCGGAAAGAATTGGAGTCACTATATTCGGCGGGTGGGGACCAACAAAGGATAGACCGGCTGAAATCTGAGATAAGGCAGTATCAGTACAGCAGGTATACCTCCCTGGTTCTTGAAAGGGATTATGGGTCCTTAGGGTCTCCTGATCCCTTTGAGAATTGCCGGGAGCGGGTGGCAAATAAATCTGTCACCGGTCTCACTGACTCCCAGGGTGTTTTGCAGGAATCTCGGGAGGGTATCCTGGGGGTGGTGAGATCGTACTATGCTGACTTGTTTCAGAGGAAGGTTTTGGATAGAGACAAGATGACCCAATTCTTGGAGACAACTCCGCTCCCTGATACTAATGATTTGGACTTTTCTCCTTTGACAGCAGAATTGACGGTGGCAGAGGTCAAAGAGGCCATTGATAAGTTACATCTGAAGAAGGCACCAGGTCCAGATGGGATAACAGCAGAATTCTATAAGACATTCAGAGACCTCTTGGCCCCAATCCTCGTGGATGTTTACACAAATTGTCTAGAAAGTCACCTGATGCCTCCATCCATGAGAGTGTCCTCGCTGATTCTGCTGTCTAAAGGTAAAGAGCCGAGTGACATCAAGAACTGGAGGCCGATTGCCCTCTTGAATGTCGACAGGAAGATTCTGGCAAAAATCCTGTTTTCTAGGTTAGTTTGTCGGTCCCCGGCACTGTTGGCAGGCTGTCAGTATGGCACAGTAAAAGGGCGGAACATCTCTGGGGCAGTGATCTCCATAAGGGAGATGTTTGAGAGATGTAAAGCCCTGAGGTGTGGGAGATATGTTGTGAGTCTTGACCAGGCTAAAGCCTTTGACAGAGTAGATCACGAGTATCTATGGGCCACTTTGTCAAAGTACAGTATTCCGGGACAATTCATCGATTGGCTGAAGACTTTGTATTGTGAGGCCGAGAGCTTTCCTCTGATCAATGGTTGGCAGGGTGACACCTTCAGGGTTGAGGCGGGGGTGAGACAAGGTTGCCCACTGAGCCCGCTGCTGTATGTATTTGCATTAGACCCGTTTCTGAGGTCACTGCAGGAGTGTGGTTTTCAGGGGGTGCCGGTCCCCCACTGCCTGCCCCTGAGTGTTGTTGCCTACGCGGATGATGTGACCGTAGTGATATCTGAGCCTCGTGAGGTGGAGATGTTGTCTGCGGCCATCAAAAGTTACTCGGAGGCCTCAGGGTCTCTGGTCAACCTTGAGAAGAGTCAAGCTCTCTCGGTATCAGATACTGATCCAGATTTTGATCTGACCCAATTTGTGAGAGCCTCCTCCTATATTAAAATCCTAGGGGTCAAATTCGGGAGGGACGATAACGCCAAACTAAATTGGGAAGAGAAGTTGGAAGCCGGAAATGCAAAGGTTCAGCGATGGAAGAACTGGAGGCTGACCTATAGAGAAAGGGTTAAAATGTTGAAGACTTACCTGGTCCCCGTCTTCTTATATGTCTCTGTTGTTTTTCCTTTGCCAGAATCTTTCTCCGCTCGGCTCTTTAGCCTGTTCTTCCAAATGTTCTGGGGGAACAGGTTGAATCTGATAAAAAGAGGGGTCACCTACCTACAGAGGAGAGAGGGTGGGTTGGATATGCTGAATCCAAGGGTGTTCTTTGACTCCATGTTTCTAAAAGTTAATTTTGGTTGCATGGACTCAAACAACAGCTCCCTGTGGGCGAATAGTATCAGGGACTGGATATTGCCTTTTGCAGAGTCTTGGGTGCGAGGCGGCAGTCTCAAGAGGGGGAGATGGACGCGTGACTACCTCCCCCCGTACCTGGAATACGGGCTCAGATGTCTGAAGAGATGGCGCATTGAGAAGTCCTATATAGAGAGTAAGCCAAGGAAGGATCTATACGTAAGGGTTTGTAGGGCTTTCTTCTGCTCTCCGCTTGCCTTGAGGGATTGTGTGACCAGCACTTTACAGGAAAGTCTAAAGTTCCTCAATGGGAAACGACTCCCCGCAAAATTCTTTGACATAGCTTGGCTGTCGCTCCATGGGAGGCTCTTTGTCAGGGGTAATCTAAAGTATCTAAGCGTTTCTGATAGGAACTGTCCTCTGGGTTGTCAGCAGGAGGAGACTATGGAGCATTTCATATCTGACTGCAGGGGCGGGAGGAGGATATGGGAAGAAGTGTCCGGTAAGCTAAACATCCCATTACTGCAGAACCTGACGTATCCTGACATCATATATGCTGTACCATCCAGTAACAGGACTGTAGACAGGGGGACTATGTACATTATAATTACTATCACTAAATATTACCATTGGCACATGAGAACTAGAGTGTCCATACACAACGAGCCATTCCACCACATCACAGCAGTAAGACAGATCATGTCCGAGCTCCAGTGGGTAAAGTCATTAGAGATACGGAGGAACCAAAATAATGGGAAATTATGGAGGAATGTCTCTTTGGTTTAACACGGATGATTTATAAATTTTTTTTGTGTTTTTCCTTTTCCAGCAAATGTGGACTTTCTAAGTTTAATATTACTCTGTGCATACTCTAGTTGAGTAGTCATTGTGTGTACAATGCTTGTTATTTTTGTTTTGCATTGTAAGAATTTATGTTACTTGTAATTTTGTTTGTTTTCACAATAAAAATTGCCTCCTATATACAAGAATATAACTAATATAATACTGCCTCCTATATACAAGAATATAACTACTATAATACTGCTCCTATATACAATAATATAACTACTATAATACTGCTCCTATATACAAGAATATAACTACTATAATACTGCTCCTATATACAAGAATATAACTACTATAATACTGCTCCTATATACAAGAATATAACTACTATAATACTGCTCCTATATACAAGAATATAACTACTATAATACTGCTCCTTTATACAAGAATATAACTACTATAATACTGCTCCTATATACAAGAATATAACTACTATAATACTGCTCCTATATACAAGAATATAACTACTATAATACTGCTCCTATATACAAGGATATAACTACTATAATACTGCTCCTATATACAAGAATATAACTACTATAATACTGCTCCTATATACAAGAATATAACTACTATAATACTGCTCGTATATACAGGAATACAACTACTATAATACTGCTCCTATATACAAGATTATAACTACTATAATACTGCTCCTATATACAAGAATATTACTACTATATTACTGCCTCCTATATACAAGAATATAACTACTATAATACTGCCTCCGATATACAAGAATATAACTAATATAATACTGCCTCCTATATACAAGAATATAACTACTATAATACTGCTCCTATATACAAGAATATACCTACTATAATACTGCTCCTTTATACAAGAATATAACTACTATAATACTGCTCCTATATACAAGAATATAACTACTATAATACTGCTCCTATATACAAGAATATAACTACTATAATACTGCTCCTATATACAAGGATATAACTACTATAATACTGCTCCTATAAACAAGAATATAACTACTATAATACTGCTCGTATATACAAGAATATATCTACTATAATACTGCTCCTATATACAAGAATATAACTACTATAATACTGCTCCTATATACAAGAATATAACTACTATAATACTGCTCCTATATACAAGAATATATCTACTATCATACTGCCTCCTATATACAAGAATATAACTACTATAATACTGCTCCTATATACAAAAATATAACTACTATAATACTGCTCCTATATACAAGAATATAACTACTATAATACTGCTCCTTTATACAAGAATATAACCGCTATAATACTGCTCCTATATACAAGAATATAACTGCTATAATACTGCTCCTATATACAAGAATATAACTGCTATAATACTGCTCGTATATACAAAAATATAACTGCTATACTTCTGCTCCTATATACAAGTATATAACTGCTATAATACTGCTCCTACATACAAGAATATAACTACTATACTACTGCTCCTATATACAAGAATATAACTACTATAATACTGTTCCTATATACAAGAATATACCTACTATAATACTGCCCCCTATATACAATAATATAACTACTATAATACTGCCCCCTATATACAAGAATATACCTACTATAATACTGCTCCTATATACAAGAATATAACTACTTTAATACTGCTCCTATATACAAGAATATAACTACTATAATACTGCCCTCTATATACAAGAATATCACTACTATAATACTGCTCCTATATACAAGAATATAACTACTATAATACTGCTCCTATATACAAGAATATAACTACTATAATACTGCTCCTATATACAAGGATATAACTACTATAATACTGCTCCTATATACAAGAATATAACTACTATAATACTGCTCCTATATACAAGAATATAACTACTATAATACTGCCCCTATATACAAGAATATAACTACTATAATACTGCCCTCTATATACAAGAATATCACTACTATAATACTGCTCCTATATACAAGAATATAACTACT
This sequence comes from Hyla sarda, assembly GCF_029499605.1. NCBI lineage: Eukaryota > Metazoa > Chordata > Amphibia > Anura > Hylidae > Hyla > Hyla sarda. The sequence continues at coordinate 203,689 of NW_026608795.1, read as the reverse complement.
ATAATACTGCTCCTATATACAAGAATATAACTACTATAATACTGCTCCTATATACAAGAATATAACTACTATAATACTGCCCCTATATACAAGAATATACCTACTATAATACTGCTCCTATATACAAGAATACAACTACTATAATACTGCCTCCTATATACAAGAATATAACTACTATAATACTGCCCCTATATACAAGAATATAACTACTATAATACTGCTCCTATATACAAGAATATAACTACTATAATACTGCTCCTATATACAAGAATATATCTACTATAATACTGCTCCTATATACAAGGATATAACTACTATAATACTGCCCCTATACTCAAGAATATAACTACTATAATACTGCTCCTATATACAAGAATATAACTACTATAATACTGCTCCAATATACAAGAATATAACTACTATAATACTGTCCCCTATATACAAGAATATAACTACTATAATACTGCTCCTATATACAAGAATATAACTACTATAATACTCCTCCTATATACAAGAATATAACTACTATAATACTGCTCCTATATACAAGAATATAACTACTATAATACTGCCCCTATATACAAGAATATAACTACTATAATACTGCTCCTATATACAAGAATATAACTACTATAATACTGCTCCTATATACAAGAATATAACTACTATAATACTGCTCCTTTATACAAGAATATAACTACTATAATACTGCTCCTATATACAAGAATATAACTACTATAATACTGCTCCTATATACAAGAATATAACTACTATAATACTGCTCCTATATACAAGGATATAACTACTATAATACTGCTCCTATATACAAGAATATAACTACTATAATACTGCTCCTATATACAAGAATATAACTACTATAATACTGCTCGTATATACAGGAATACAACTACTATAATACTGCTCCTATATACAAGATTATAACTACTATAATACTGCTCCTATATACAAGAATATTACTACTATATTACTGCCTCCTATATACAAGAATATAACTACTATAATACTGCCTCCGATATACAAGAATATAACTAATATAATACTGCCTCCTATATACAAGAATATAACTACTATAATACTGCTCCTATATACAAGAATATACCTACTATAATACTGCTCCTTTATACAAGAATATAACTACTATAATACTGCTCCTATATACAAGAATATAACTACTATAATACTGCTCCTATATACAAGAATATAACTACTATAATACTGCTCCTATATACAAGGATATAACTACTATAATACTGCTCGTATATACAAGAATATAACTACTATAATACTGCTCGTATATACAAGAATATATCTACTATAATACTGCTCCTATAAACAAGAATATAACTACTATAATACTGCTCGTATATACAAGAATATATCTACTATAATACTGCTCCTATATACAAGAATATAACTACTATAATACTGCTCCTATATACAAGAATATAACTACTATCATACTGCTCCTATATACAAGAATATATCTACTATCATACTGCCTCCTATATACAAGAATATAACTACTATAATACTGCTCCTATATACAAAAATATAACTACTATAATACTGCTCCTATATACAAGAATATAACTACTATAATACTGCTCCTTTATACAAGAATATAACCGCTATAATACTGCTCCTATATACAAGAATATAACTGCTATAATACTGCTCCTATATACAAGAATATAACTGCTATAATACTGCTCGTATATACAAAAATATAACTGCTATACTTCTGCTCCTATATACAAGTATATAACTGCTATAATACTGCTCCTACATACAAGAATATAACTACTATACTACTGCTCCTATATACAAGAATATAACTACTATAATACTGTTCCTATATACAAGAATATACCTACTATAATACTGCCCCCTATATACAATAATATAACTACTATAATACTGCCCCCTATATACAAGAATATACCTACTATAATACTGCTCCTATATACAAGAATATAACTACTTTAATACTGCTCCTATATACAAGAATATAACTACTATAATACTGCCCTCTATATACAAGAATATCACTACTATAATACTGCTCCTATATACAAGAATATAACTACTATAATACTGCTCCTATATACAAGAATATAACTACTATAATACTGCTCCTATATACAAGAATATAACTACTATAACACTGCTCCTATATACAAGAATATAACTACTATAATACTGCTCCTATATACGAGAATATAACTACTATAATACTGCTCCTATATACAAGAATATAACTACTATAATACTGCCCCTATATACAAGAATATAACTACTATAATACTGCCCTCTATATACAAGAATATCACTACTATAATACTGCTCCTATATACAAGAATATAACTACTATAATACTGCTCCTATATACAAGAATATAACTACTATAATACTGCTCCTATATACAAGAATATAACTACTATAATACTGCCCCTATATACAAGAATATACCTACTATAATACTGCTCCTATATACAAGAATACAACTACTATAATACTGCCTCCTATATACAAGAATATAACTACTATAATACTGCCCCTATATACAAGAATATAACTACTATAATACTGCTCCTATATACAAGAATATAACTACTATAATACTGCTCCTATATACAAGAATATATCTACTATAATACTGCTCCTATACACAAGGATATAACTACTATAATACTGCCCCTATACTCAAGAATATAACTACTATAATACTGCTCCTATATACAAGAATATAACTACTATAATACTGCTCCAATATACAAGAATATAACTACTATAATACTGTCCCCTATATACAAGAATATAACTACTATCATACTGCTCCTATATACAAGAATATATCTACTATCATACTGCCTCCTATATACAAGAATATAACTACTATAATACTGCTCCTATATACAAAAATATAACTACTATAATACTGCTCCTATATACAAGAATATAACTACTATAATACTGCTCCTTTATACAAGAATATAACCGCTATAATACTGCTCCTATATACAAGAATATAACTGCTATAATACTGCTCCTATATACAAGAATATAACTGCTATAATACTGCTCGTATATACAAAAATATAACTGCTATACTTCTGCTCCTATATACAAGTATATAACTGCTATAATACTGCTCCTACATACAAGAATATAACTACTATACTACTGCTCCTATATACAAGAATATAACTACTATAATACTGTTCCTATATACAAGAATATACCTACTATAATACTGCCCCCTATATACAATAATATAACTACTATAATACTGCCCCCTATATACAAGAATATACCTACTATAATACTGCTCCTATATACAAGAATATAACTACTTTAATACTGCTCCTATATACAAGAATATAACTACTATAATACTGCCCTCTATATACAAGAATATCACTACTATAATACTGCTCCTATATACAAGAATATAACTACTATAATACTGCTCCTATATACAAGAATATAACTACTATAATACTGCTCCTATATACAAGAATATAACTACTATAACACTGCTCCTATATACAAGAATATAACTACTATAATACTGCTCCTATATACGAGAATATAACTACTATAATACTGCTCCTATATACAAGAATATAACTACTATAATACTGCCCCTATATACAAGAATATAACTACTATAATACTGCCCTCTATATACAAGAATATCACTACTATAATACTGCTCCTATATACAAGAATATAACTACTATAATACTGCTCCTATATACAAGAATATAACTACTATAATACTGCTCCTATATACAAGAATATAACTACTATAATACTGCCCCTATATACAAGAATATACCTACTATAATACTGCTCCTATATACAAGAATACAACTACTATAATACTGCCTCCTATATACAAGAATATAACTACTATAATACTGCCCCTATATACAAGAATATAACTACTATAATACTGCTCCTATATACAAGAATATAACTACTATAATACTGCTCCTATATACAAGAATATATCTACTATAATACTGCTCCTATATACAAGGATATAACTACTATAATACTGCCCCTATACTCAAGAATATAACTACTATAATACTGCTCCTATATACAAGAATATAACTACTATAATACTGCTCCAATATTCAAGAATATAACTACTATAATACTGTCCCCTATATACAAGAATATAACTACTATAATACTGCTCCTATATACAAGAATATAACTACTATAATACTCCTCCTATATACAAGAATATAACTACTATAATACTGTCCCCTATATACAAGAATATAACTAGTATAATACTGCCTCCTATATACAAGAATATAACTACTATAATACAAGAATATAACTACTATATTACTGCCCTGTACCCTGGCATCTTGTTGATGTGCTGCTCATACATGCTCTGGAGAATATTCTGGGGTTGTCACGATGCCGGCTGGCAGGAGGTGGATCCTCTGTGCCAGAGAGGGATAGCGAGGACCGTGCTAGTGGACCGGTTCTAAGACACTACAGGTTTTCACCAGAGCCCGCCGCAAAGCGGGATGGTCTTGCTGCGGCGGTAGTGACCAGGTCGTATCCACTAGCAACGGCTCACCTCTCTGGCTGCTGAAGATAGGCGAGGTACAAGGGAGTAGGCAGAAGCAAAGTCGGACGTAGCAGAAGGTCGGGGGCAGGCGGCAAGGTTCGTAGTCAGGGGAGATAGCAAAGTTCTGGTACACAGGGTATAAACACACAAAAACGCTTTCACTAGGCTCTAGGGCAACAAGATCCGGCAAGGAAGTGCAAGGGAGGAGACTAGATATAGCCAGGAAACAGATGGGAACCAATTAAGCTAATTGGGCCAGGCACCAATCATTGGTGCACTGGCCCTTTAAGTCTCAGGGAGCTGGCGCGCGCGCGCCCTAGAGAGCGGAGCCGCGCGCGCCAGCACATGACCGCAGGAGACGGGAACGGGTAAGTGACCTGGGATGCGATTCGCGAGCGGGCGCGTCCCGCTGTGCGAATCGCATCCCCAACGGCCATGACAGGGCAGCGCTCCCGGTCAGCGCTGACCGGGGAGCTGCAGGGAGAAAGGCGCCGTGAGCGCTCCGGGGAGGAGCGGGGACCCGGAGCGCTAGGCGTAACAGTACCCCCCCCCTTAGGTCTCCCCTTCTCTTTATCGGGTAACTGCCTCCCCTGGGATGAGGACACCGGGAAAGGAAGGAGGGATTCCTCAACGGCAGGCAGAACCGCAGGAGTAGGAATGGGGAGAGAGGGCAGAGGGCGAGACCTGGCACGGGGCAGTGTGACACCAGGACGAGGGCCATGAGGGGACACAGAAGCTTGCCTGGGAGGGGGGGAGGGGCATTTCCTGTGGCAGGCAGAGTCCTTAATGACCTTAGGGGGACCGGATACAGGAGGAACCACAGAGTTACGGCAAGGGTTACTGGGAACCGGTTTTAGACAGTTCTTGGCACAAGAGGACCCCCAACTCTTGATCTCCCCAGTGGACCAATCCAGGGTTGGGGAATGAAGTTGAAGCCAGGGAAGTCCAAGGAGAATTTCCGAGGTGCAATTGGGGAGGACCAAAAGTTCAATCCTCTCGTGATGAGATCCGATGCTCATAAGAAGGGGCTCCGTGCGGAAACGTATGGTACAGTCCAACCTGGCTCCGTTGACCGCGGAGATGCGGAGTGGCTTGACAAGACGGGTCACCGGAATATGGAATTTATTCACAAAGGAGTCCCGAATAAAATTCCCAGAAGCTCCAGAGTCCAGACAGGCCACGGCTGAGAGGGGAGAGCTGGCTGAAGTGGAAATCCGAACAGGTACCGTGAGACGTGGAGAAGCCGACTTGGCATCAAGAGACGCCACACCCACGAGAGCTGAGTGTGAGCGTGCGTTTCCCAGACGTGGAGGACGGATTGGGCAATCCACCAGAAAATGTTCAGTACTGGCACAGTACAAACAAAGATTCTCTTCCTTACGGCGATTCCTCTCTTCCAGGGTCAGGCGAGACCGATCCACTTGCATGGCCTCCTCGGCGGGAGGCCTAGGCGCAGATTGCAGTGGAGACTGTGGGAGAGGTGGCCAGAGATCTAAGTCTTTTTCCTGGCGGAGCTCTTGATGCCTCTCGGAAAAACGCATGTCAATGCGAGTGGCTAGATGAATGAGTTCATGCAGGCTAGCAGGAGTCTCTCGTGCGGCCAGAACATCTTTAATGTTGCTGGATAGGCCTTTTTTAAAGGTCGCGCAGAGAGCCTCATTATTCCAGGAAAGTTCAGAAGCAAGAGTACGGAATTGTATGGCGTACTCGCCAACGGAGGAATTACCCTGGACCAGGTTCAGCAGGGCAGTCTCAGCAGAAGAGGCTCGGGCAGGTTCCTCAAAGACACTTCGAATTTCCGAGAAGAAGGAGTGTACAGAGGCAGTGACAGGGTCATCACGGTCCCAGAGCGGTGTGGCCCATGACAGGGCTTTTCCAGACAGAAGGCTGACTACGAAAGCCACCTTAGACCTTTCAGTAGGAAACTGATCCGACATCATCTCCAGATGCAGGGAACATTGGGAAAGAAAGCCACGGCAAAACTTAGAGTCCCCATTAAATTTGTCCGGCAAAGACAGGCGGAGGCTAGGAGTGGCCACTCGCTGCGGAAGAGGTGCAGGAGCTGGCGGAGGAGATGGTTGCTGCTGCTGTAGCTGAGACTGAATCTGCTGTAGCTGCGACTGGAGTTGCTGAGTCATGGTGGTCAAGTACGACAGCTGGTGATCTTGTTGGGCAATCTGTCGGGCTTGCTGGGCGACCAGTGTGGGGAGGTCGGCGACAACAGGCAGAGGAACTTCAGCGGGATCCATGGCCGGATCTACTGTCACGATGCCGGCTGGCAGGAGGTGGATCCTCTGTGCCAGAGAGGGATAGCGAGGACCGTGCTAGTGGACCGGTTCTAAGACACTACAGGTTTTCACCAGAGCCCGCCGCAAAGCGGGATGGTCTTGCTGCGGCGGTAGTGACCAGGTCGTATCCACTAGCAACGGCTCACCTCTCTGGCTGCTGAAGATAGGCGAGGTACAAGGGAGTAGGCAGAAGCAAAGTCGGACGTAGCAGAAGGTCGGGGGCAGGCGGCAAGGTTCGTAGTCAGGGGAGATAGCAAAGTTCTGGTACACAGGGTATAAACACACAAAAACGCTTTCACTAGGCTCTAGGGCAACAAGATCCGGCAAGGAAGTGCAAGGGAGGAGACTAGATATAGCCAGGAAACAGATGGGAACCAATTAAGCTAATTGGGCCAGGCACCAATCATTGGTGCACTGGCCCTTTAAGTCTCAGGGAGCTGGCGCGCGCGCGCCCTAGAGAGCGGAGCCGCGCGCGCCAGCACATGACCGCAGGAGACGGGAACGGGTAAGTGACCTGGGATGCGATTCGCGAGCGGGCGCGTCCCGCTGTGCGAATCGCATCCCCAACGGCCATGACAGGGCAGCGCTCCCGGTCAGCGCTGACCGGGGAGCTGCAGGGAGAAAGGCGCCGTGAGCGCTCCGGGGAGGAGCGGGGACCCGGAGCGCTAGGCGTAACAGGGGTTATCTGTTTCTTAATGTAACATATTTTTCCGATAATTGTTGATAATTAGTCGTGGTCTTCGGTCATCCTCCCGCTTCCACTGTCAATACAGGTCAGATGGCTCCTTGGCTGCAGGTATGTGGCGGTGACCTCACTGCCGGATTCTTCCTCTTATTTCATTACGATTTTTTTCTGGTCAGAAGAGACTCAATCAGTTGACTGTAAATTTCAGGGCCGGGGATCACGGCTGCCAAATGGTGAACCACTAATAAAGCCTGGAGGGAGCCTCCGGTTATTATGGCTACGGGCGCAGACTCCAGAAGACGAGGATTGATTTACGGCGCAGGAGAAGCGTCAGGAGTGGCCAATTCTTTACAGACCCTCAGAACCGCTTCGTCCTCCATCTTTACCCTGACAAGGCGCTGACAATCCAGTGGTCAGGTTGTGCAAAAGTTCACGGCAGAATCGGAGTCCAAGTAGACGGTGTGACGGTATAATCAGCTGACAGACTGGTGCAGGGGAGCACAACAGAAGACACAGCACGATCCTGAGGACGGACCCTGCTGGAGCCATCAACTATAGAGAGGGTGACATTATATGGGTTGTATATGGCGGTAATGTTCTGGCACTATATGGCAGTATAACATGAGCTCTATAGCAGTATATTATATGGACACTCCCTATACAGGTACTATATGATGGTGTTACAGTATGTGGGCTGTATATGGCGGTATAACATGAGCTCTATAGCAGTATATTATAAGGATACTCCCTATACAGGTACTATATGATGGTATTACAGTATGTGAGCTGCATATGGCAGTATAACGTGGGCTCCATAGGAGTATGTTATATGGACACTCCCTATTCAGGTACTATATGATGGTGTTACAGGATTTGTGTTGTATATAGCGGTATAACGTGGGCTCTATAGCAATATATTATATGGATACTCCCTATTCAGGTACTATATGATGGTGTTACAGTATGTGGGCTGTATATGGCGGTATAACGTGGGCTCCATAGGAGTATGTTATATGGACACTCCCTATTCAGGTACTATATGATGGTGTTACAGTATGTGGGCTGTATATGGCGGTATAACGTGGGCTCTATAGCAGTATATAATATGGATACTCCCTATACAGGTACTATATGATGGTGTAACAGTATGTGGGCTGTATATGGCGGTATAATGTGGGCTTCATAGGAGTATGTTATATGGACACTCCCTATACAGGCACTATATGATGGTGTTACAGTATGTGGGCTGTATATGGGGGTATAATGTGGGCTCCATAGGAGTATGTTATATGGACACTCCCTATTCAGGTACTATATGATGGTGTTACAGTATGTGAGCTGTATATGGCAGTATAACGTGGGCTCCATAGGAGTATGTTATATGGACACTCCCTATTCAGGTACTATATGATGGTGTTACAGTATGTGGGCTGTATATGGGGGTATAACGTGGGCTCTATAGCAGTATATAATATGGATACTCCCTATACAGGTATTATATGATGGTGTTACAGTATGTGGGCTGTATATGGCGGTATAATGTGGGCTCCATAGGAGTATGTTATATGGACACTCCCTATACAGGTACTATATGATGGTGTTACAGTATGTGGGCTGTATATGGCGGTATAATGTGGGCTCCATAGGAGTATGTTATATGGACACTCCCTATACAGGTACTATATGATGGTGTTACAGTATGTGGGCTGTATATGGCGGTATAATGTGGGCTCCATAGGAGTATGTTATATGGACACTCCCTATACAGGTACTATATGATGGTGTTACAGTATGTGGGCTGTATATGGCGGTATAATGTGGGCTCCATAGGAGTATGTTATATGGACACTCCCTATTCAGGTACTATATGATGGTGTTACAGTATGTGGGCTGTATATGGCGGTATAACGTGGGCTCCATAGGAGTATGTTATATGGACACTCCCTATTCAGGTACTATATGATGGTGTTACAGTATGTGGGCTGTATATGGCGGTATAACGTGGGCTCTATAGCAGTATATTATATGGATACTACCTATACAGGTACTATATGATGGTGTTACAGTATGTGGGCTGTATATGGCGGTATAATGTGGGCTCCATAGGAGTATGTTATATGGACACTCCCTATACAGGTACTATATCATGGTGTTACAGTATGTGGGCTGTATATGGCGGTATTATGTGGGCTCCATAGGAGTATGTTATATGGACACTCCCTATACAGGTACTATATGATGGTGTTACAGTATGTGGGCTGTATATGGCGGTATAATGTGGGCTCCATAGGAGTATGTTATATGGACACTCCCTATACAGGTACTATATGATGGTGTTACAGTATGTGGGCTGTATATGGCGGTATAATGTGGACTCCATAGGAGTATGTTATATGGACACTCCCTATACAGGTACTATATGATGGTGTTACAGTATGTGGGCTGTATATGGCGGTATAATGTGGACTCCATAAGAGTATGTTATATGGACACTCCCTATTCAGGTACTATATGATGGTGTTACAGTATGTGGGCTGTATATGGCGGTATAATGTGGGCTCCATAGGAGTATGTTATATGGACACTCCCTATACAGGTACTATATGATGGTGTTACAGTATGTGGGCTGTATATGGCGGTATAACGTGGGCTCCATAGGAGTATGTTATATGGACACTCCCTATACAGGTACTATATGATGGTGTTACAGTATGTGGGGTGTATATGGCGGTATAATGTGGGCTCCATAGGAGTATGTTATATGGACACTCCCTATACAGGTACTATATGATGGTGTTACAGTATGTGGGCTGTATATGGCGGTATAATGTGGACTCCATAGGAGTATGTTATATGGACACTCCCTATACAGGTACTATATCATGGTGTTACAGTATGTGGGCTGTATATGGCGGTATAATGTGGACTCCATAGGAGTATGTTATATGGACACTCCCTATACAGGTACTATATGATGGTGTTACAGTATGTGGGCTGTATATGGCGGTATAATGTGAGCTCTATAGGAGTATGTTATATGGACACTCCCTATACAGGTACTATATGATGGTGTTACAGGATGTGGGCTGTATATGGCGGTATAATGTGGGCTCCATAGGAGTATGTTATATGGACACTCCCTATACAGGTACTATATGATGGTGTTACAGTATGTGGGCTGTATATGGCGGTATAATGTGAGCTCTATAGCAGTATATTATATGGATACTCCCTATACAGGTACTATATGATGGTGTTACAGTATGTGATCTGTATATTGCAGTATAACACGGCACTATAGGAGTAAATTATATGGATTGTTCCTATTCAGGTACTATATGATGGTGTTACAGGATTTGTGTTGTATATGGCGGTATAATGTGGGCTCCATAGGAGTATGTTATATGGACACTCCCTATACAGGTACTATATGATGGTGTTACAGTATGTGATCTGTATATTGCAGTATAACACGGCACTATAGGAGTAAATTATATGGATTGTTCCTATTCAGGTACTATATGATGGTGTTACAGGATTTGTGTTGTATATGGCGGTATAATGTGGGCTCCATAGGAGTATGTTATATGGACACTCCCTATACAGGTACTATATGATGGTGTTACAGTATGTGGGCTGTATATGGCGGTATAATGTGAGCTCTATAGCAGTATGTTATATGGACACTTCCTATACAGGTACTATATGATGGTGTTACAGTATGTGGGCTGTATATGGCGGTATAATGTGGGCTCCATAGGAGTATGTTATATGGACACTCCCTATACAGGTACTATATGATGGTGTTACAGTATGTGGGCTGTATATGGCGGTATAATGTGGGCTCCATAGGAGTATGTTATATGGATACTCCCTATACAGGTACTATATGATGGTGTTACAGTATGTGGGCTGTATATGGCGGTATAATGTGGGCTCCATAGGAGTATGTTATATGGACACTCCCTATACAGGTACTATATGATGGTGTTACAGTATGTGGGCTGTATATGGCGGTATAATGTGGGCTCCATAGGAGTATGTTATATGGACACTCCCTATACAGGTACTATATGATGGTGTTACAGTATGTGGGCTGTATATGGCGGTATAATGTGGGCTCCATAGGAGTATGTTATATGGACACTCCCTCTATAGGTACTATATCATGGTGTTACAGTATGTGGGCTGTATATGGCGGTATTATGTGGGCTCCATAGGAGTATGTTATATGGACACTCCCTATACAGGTACTATATGATGGTGTTACAGTATGTGGGCTGTATATTGCAGTATAACACGGCACTATAGGGCTAAATTATACGGATTGTTCCTATTCAGGTACTATATGATGGTGTTACAGGATTTGTGTTGTATATGGCGATATAATGTGGGCTCCATAGGAGTATGTTATATGGACACTCCCTATACAGGTACTATATGATGGTGTTACAGTATGTGGGCTGTATATGGCGGTATAATGTGAGCTCTATAGCAGTATGTTATATGGACACTTCCTATACAGGTACTATATGATGGTGTTACAGTATGTGGGCTGTATATGGCGGTATAATGTGGGCTCCATAGGAGTATGTTATATGGACACTCCCTATACAGGTACTATATGATGGTGTTACAGTATGTGGGCTGTATATGGCGGTATAATGTGGACTCCATAAGAGTATGTTATATGGATACTCCCTATACAGGTACTATATGATGGTGTTACAGTATGTGGGCTGTATATGGCGGTATAATGTGGGCTCCATAGGAGTATGTTATATGGACACTCCCTATACAGGTACTATATGATGGTGTTACAGTATGTGGGCTGTATATGGCGGTATAATGTGGGCTCCATAGGAGTATGTTATATGGACACTCCCTATACAGGTACTATATGATGGTGTTACAGTATGTGGGCTGTATATGGCGGTATAATGTGGGCTCCATAGGAGTATGTTATATGGACACTCCCTATACAGGTACTATATCATGGTGTTACAGTATGTGGGCTGTATATGGCGGTATTATGTGGGCTCCATAGGAGTATGTTATATGGACACTCCCTATACAGGTACTATATGATAGTGTTACAGTATGTGGGCTGTATATGGCGGTATAATGTGGGCTCCATAGGAGTATGTTATATGGACACTCCCTATACAGGTACTATATGATGGTGTTACAGTATGTGGGCTGTATATTGCAGTATAACACGGCACTATAGGGCTAAATTATATGGATTGTTCCTATTCAGGGACTATATGATGGTGTTACAGGATTTGTGTTGTATATGGCGGTATACTCTGGGTTTAAATGACACAAATGACAAAAAGTGGTGCCGTCATTGATTGAGAAAACCGTCCCTGACCAACAATGTCCGTACATAGGAATAAGGGAACTTATCAATGGGACGGAGAAGATTCTGCGCAGAACACAACGGTCGTAAGAGACGGGAGCGGAAATATCAGGAAAATGGCGGCCTGAGACCCCCCATGTTGGGCGTAGGTGATTGCGGCATCTAGACGGTCAGACCAAGGAGAGGTATTCACTTTTTTGTGTAAAATGTTTTCCTATATGTATACACCGAGGTTAGAGAAGATGTAAGTGCACAGAGCAGAGTCACATGTCTGCTGTCGGCCAATCACAGCACTGCTCTACTCATGTAACTACCATCCAGTGCTCCTCTACAGTCCGGGACCATTCCCAGTCCTATCCAAGTCTGCTTCGCCTAGTATGGTCCTGCTGTAAGGATACAGGTCCCCATAGGAAACATACATGAGTAAGGGGGTCACAGTGAAAAGTACTGGTGGGCGTCACCGGGCGACATGTCAGAACAGTCCGCCCACCCCCTGAGGAGCCAAATATTCATGGCACCCAATAGTGCAATACTAAAGTCAGGTAGTACTACAAGGACCAGCAAATACAGGGATTGAGAGTGTGACCATATTCTGTAGCTCCCATGTAACCGCGCACCAGCAAGAACCGCGCCTGCTCCAAGTTATCGATTACAAGAAGTTTAACCCCTTAGAGGGGTACTACGGGGGAAAACATTTTTTTTTTCCATATAAAGTAGTGCCAGAAAGTTATACAGATTTGTAAATTACTTCTATTAAAGAATCTTTACCCTTCCTGGACTTATCAGCTGCTGTATGCTCTACAGGAAGTTGTGTAGTTCTTTCCACCTGACCACAGTGCTCTCTGCTGACACCTCTGTGCATGTCAGGAACTGTCTGGAGCAGGAGAGGTTTGCTATGGGGATTTGCTCCTGCTCTGGACAGTTCCTGACATGGACAGAGGTGGCAGCATTCTGGCACCAGTTGACTGGAGTACTCCTTTAAAGGGGTACTCCCACCCTAGACATCTTATCCCCTGTCCAAAGGATAGGGGACAAGATGTCTGATCACGGGGGTCCCGCCATGCGGCACCCACCTGGTTTTTCACCGGAACCGCTGTAGGGTCTGAGTCGCGACTCCGGGAACGGAAGTCCGTAACGTCTGGACTCCGCCCCCTTGTGACGTCATGCCCGTCCCCTCAATGCAAGTCTATGGGAGGGGGCGTGACGCCCCCTCCCATAGACTTGCATTGAGGGGACGGGCGTGACGTCACAAGGGGGGCGGAGTCCTGGCGTCACGGACTTCCGTTCCCGGAGTCGCGACTCAGACATCTTATATGTACATACAGGGCACCAGGACTTCCATTTAAGTCCAAATTTCTTAAAGGGGTACTCCCACCCTAGACATCTTATCCCCTATCCAATGGATAGGGGATAAGATGTCTAGGGTGGGAGTACCCCTGTATGTACATTTAAGTCTGGCTATCAGCAGCCACGCACTTACTGCGTACAGAATGTTTATCCCGCCGTTCCCTGTCATTAACCCTTTGAATGCCAAGAGCAATGGAAATCACAGCACTTAAGTCTTGCAATTGCTATTGCCCTATACAATAGGCACCCCAACAAATGTATGCGGGGGTCCAATCGGTTTGTTCGCCTGCCGGAGGCCCTGGCACCTGCTCCATGTGGGTCCTGGCTCTGATCTGCTGAGCCAGACTATACCAGCCGATCACCGATAGCACCGAGTAATGATATGATCTGCAATCTGAAGGTTACATGTAAAAGAAAAAAACACATAAGCCCCTCCCCTAATAAAAAATTATAACCTCCCCCTTTCCCCATTTTTTTCAAATAATAAAAAATAAAAAGCCACAAATCATCGCATGCGGAAATGTCTTACCTGTTAAAATATAATGTTTATTATTCCGTACGTTGAACGGTGTAAACGTTAAAAAAACACCCGATACCCAAATTGCAAGTTTAGTCAAATCACAGCCCGAAAAAAAATGTATAAAACTTATCAAAAAGTCAAATATGCGCAAAAGTGGTAACTACAGATCACAGTGCAAAAAAAAAAATAACCGTCATACATCCCCAGATACGGAAAAATAATAAAGTTACCGATTTGGTTTAACCCCTTCATGACCATTTTCTTTCTCCTCACCTTCTAAGACTTGTTTATTTTTCCTCATTGGGGCCGATTATTTGGGGGACAATTTGCACTTTTCATTGGCTTATTGTATTTTACCATATAATGTATCACAAAGCCAGAAAATAATTATATGTGGGCAAAATTGAAAACATTTTGGAATTGTGCAATTATGTGGGGCAATAATTTTTTTTGTCGTCCACAATACGGTAAATCCGACATTCTCACTTTTTTGTATGCGTCGGTGCGATTCAAATGACGCCAAACTTGGTTTATATCTGGTTTTATGGTGTAAAAAAAAAAAAAACTGGGATAACAATGTGTTAAAAAATAAACAACAAAAAAAAAAATCTTTATTGCAGAGTTCTGACTTCTATAACTTTGTTTTCTTTTTGCACCACAAGCTGTAGATTGCAACCACTTGTATACTTCTGTGTAGTGTCGTTTTTGACCACTTTTGTATACTTCTGTGTAGTGTAGTTTTTGATCACTTTTGTGTAGTTCTGTGTAGTGTAGTTTTTGATCACTTTTGTGTAGTTCTGTGTAGTGTAGTTTTTGATCATTTTTGTATAGTTCTGTGTAGTGTAGTTTTTGATCATTTTTGTGTAGTTCTGTGTAGTGTAGTTTTTGATCACTTTTGTGTAGTTCTGTGTAGTGTAGTTTTTGATCACTTTTGTATAGTTCTGTGTAGTGTAGTTTTTGATCACTTTTGTGTAGTTCTGTGTAGTGTAGTTTTTGATCACTTTTGTATAGTTCTGTGTAGTGTAGTTTTTGATCACTTTTGTATAGTTCTGTGTAGTGTAGTTTTTGACCACTTTTGTGTAGTTCTGTGTAGTGTAGTTTTTGATCACTTTTGTGTAGTTCTGTGTAGTGTCGTTTTTGACCACTTTTGTGTAGTTCTGTGTAGTGTAGTTTTTGATCACTTTTGTATAGTTCTGTGTAGTGTCGTTTTTGATCACTTTTGTGTAGTTCTGTGTAGTGTAGTTTTTGATCATTTTTGTATAGTTCTGTGTAGTGTAGTTTTTGATCACTTTTGTGTAGTTCTGTGTAGTGTAGTTTTTGATCACTTTTGTGTAGTTCTGTGTAGTGTAGTTTTTGATCACTTTTGTATAGTTCTGTGTAGTGTAGTTTTTGATCACTTTTGTGTAGTTCTGTGTAGTGTAGTTTTTGATCACTTTTGTATAGTTCTGTGTAGTGTAGTTTTTGACCACTTTTGTGTAGTTCTGTGTAGTGTAGTTTTTGATCACTTTTGTGTAGTTCTGTGTAGTGTCGTTTTTGATCACTTTTGTGTAGTTCTGTGTAGTGTCGTTTTTGACCACTTTTGTGTAGTTCTGTGTAGTGTAGTTTTTGATCACTTTTGTGTAGTTCTGTGTAGTGTCGTTTTTGACCACTTTTGTGTAGTTCTGTGTAGTGTAGTTTTTGATCACTTTTGTATAGTTCTGTGTAGTGTAGTTTTTGATCACTTTTGTGTAGTTCTGTGTAGTGTAGTTTTTGATTACTTTTGTATAGTTCTGTGTAGTGTAGTTTTTGACCACTTTTGTGTAGTTCTGTGTAGTGTAGTTTTTAATCACTTTTGTGTAGTTCTGTGTAGTGTCGTTTTTGATCACTTTTGTGTAGTTCTGTGTAGTGTAGTTTTTGATCACTTTTGTATAGTTCTGTGTAGTGTAGTTTTTGACCACTTTTGTGTAGTTCTGTGTAGTGTAGTTTTTGATCACTTTTGTGTAGTTCTGTGTAGTGTAGTTTTTGATCACTTTTGTATAGTTCTGTGTAGTGTCGTTTTTGATCACTTTTGTATAGTTCTGTGTAGTGTAGTTTTTGACCACTTTTGTATAGTTCTGTGAAGTGTAGTTTTTGATCACTTTTGTGTAGTTCTGTGTAGTGTAGTTTTTGACCACTTTTGTGTAGTTCTGTGTAGTGTAGTTTTTGACCACTTTTGTGTAGTTCTGTGTAGTGTAGTTTTTGATCACTTTTGTGTAGTTCTGTGTAGTGTCGTTTTTGACCACTTTTGTGTAGTTCTGTGTAGTGTAGTTTTTGATCACTTTTGTATAGTTCTGTGTAGTGTAGTTTTTGATCACTTTTGTGTAGTTCTGTGTAGTGTCGTTTTTGACCACTTTTGTGTAGTTCTGTGTAGTGTAGTTTTTGATCACTTTTGTGTAGTTCTGTGTAGTGTAGTTTTTGATCATTTTTGTATAGTTCTGTGTAGTGTAGTTTTTGATCACTTTTGTGTAGTTCTGTGTAGTGTAGTTTTTGATCACTTTTGTGTAGTTCTGTGTAGTGTAGTTTTTGATCACTTTTGTATAGTTCTGTGTAGTGTAGTTTTTGATCACTTTTGTGTAGTTCTGTGTAGTGTAGTTTTTGATCACTTTTGTATAGTTCTGTGTAGTGTAGTTTTTGATCACTTTTGTATAGTTCTGTGTAGTGTAGTTTTTGACCACTTTTGTGTAGTTCTGTGTAGTGTAGTTTTTGATCACTTTTGTGTAGTTCTGTGTAGTGTCGTTTTTGACCACTTTTGTGTAGTTCTGTGTAGTGTAGTTTTTGATCACTTTTGTATAGTTCTGTGTAGTGTCGTTTTTGATCACTTTTGTGTAGTTCTGTGTAGTGTAGTTTTTGATCATTTTTGTATAGTTCTGTGTAGTGTAGTTTTTGATCACTTTTGTGTAGTTCTGTGTAGTGTAGTTTTTGATCACTTTTGTGTAGTTCTGTGTAGTGTAGTTTTTGATCACTTTTGTATAGTTCTGTGTAGTGTAGTTTTTGATCACTTTTGTGTAGTTCTGTGTAGTGTAGTTTTTGATCACTTTTGTATAGTTCTGTGTAGTGTAGTTTTTGACCACTTTTGTGTAGTTCTGTGTAGTGTAGTTTTTGATCACTTTTGTGTAGTTCTGTGTAGTGTCGTTTTTGATCACTTTTGTGTAGTTCTGTGTAGTGTCGTTTTTGACCACTTTTGTGTAGTTCTGTGTAGTGTAGTTTTTGATCACTTTTGTGTAGTTCTGTGTAGTGTCGTTTTTGACCACTTTTGTGTAGTTCTGTGTAGTGTAGTTTTTGATCACTTTTGTATAGTTCTGTGTAGTGTAGTTTTTGATCACTTTTGTGTAGTTCTGTGTAGTGTAGTTTTTGATTACTTTTGTATAGTTCTGTGTAGTGTAGTTTTTGACCACTTTTGTGTAGTTCTGTGTAGTGTAGTTTTTAATCACTTTTGTGTAGTTCTGTGTAGTGTCGTTTTTGATCACTTTTGTGTAGTTCTGTGTAGTGTAGTTTTTGATCACTTTTGTATAGTTCTGTGTAGTGTAGTTTTTGACCACTTTTGTGTAGTTCTGTGTAGTGTAGTTTTTGATCACTTTTGTGTAGTTCTGTGTAGTGTAGTTTTTGATCACTTTTGTATAGTTCTGTGTAGTGTCGTTTTTGATCACTTTTGTATAGTTCTGTGTAGTGTAGTTTTTGACCACTTTTGTATAGTTCTGTGAAGTGTAGTTTTTGATCACTTTTGTGTAGTTCTGTGTAGTGTAGTTTTTGACCACTTTTGTGTAGTTCTGTGTAGTGTAGTTTTTGACCACTTTTGTGTAGTTCTGTGTAGTGTAGTTTTTGATCACTTTTGTGTAGTTCTGTGTAGTGTAGTTTTTGGCCACTTTTGTGTAGTTCTGTGTAGTGTAGTTTTTGATCACTTTTGTGTAGTTCTGTGTAGTGTCGTTTTTGACCACTTTTGTGTAGTTCTGTGTAGTGTAGTTTTTGATCACTTTTGTATAGTTCTGTGTAGTGTAGTTTTTGATCACTTTTGTGTAGTTCTGTGTAGTGTCGTTTTTGACCACTTTTGTGTAGTTCTGTGAAGTGTAGTTTTTGACCACTTTTGTGTAGTTCTGTGTAGTGTAGTTTTTGATCACTTTTGTGTAGTTCTGTGTAGTGTCGTTTTTGACCACTTTTGTGTAGTTCTGTGTAGTGTAGTTTTTGATCACTTTTGTATAGTTCTGTGTAGTGTAGTTTTTGATCACTTTTGTGTAGTTCTGTGTAGTGTAGTTTTTGATCACTTTTGTATAGTTCTGTGTAGTGTAGTTTTTGACCACTTTTGTGTAGTTCTGGGTAGTGTAGTTTTTGATCACTTTTGTGTAGTTCTGTGTAGTGTAGTTTTTGATCACTTTTGTATAGTTCTGTGTAGTGTAGTTTTTGACCACTTTTGTGTAGTTCTGTGTAGTGTAGTTTTTGACCACTTTTGTGTAGTTCTGTGTAGTGTAGTTTTTGATCACTTTTGTGTAGTTCTGTGTAGTGTAGTTTTTGATCACTTTTGTATAGTTCTGTGTAGTGTCGTTTTTGACCACTTTTGTGTAGTTCTGTGTAGTGTAGTTTTTGATCACTTTTGTGTAGTTCTGTGTAGTGTCGTTTTTGATCACTTTTGTGTAGTTCTGTGTAGTGTAGTTTTTGATCACTTTTGTATAGTTCTGTGTAGTGTAGTTTTTGATCACTTTTGTGTAGTTCTGTGTAGTGTCGTTTTTGACCACTTTTGTGTAGTTCTGTGTAGTGTAGTTTTTGATCACTTTTGTGTAGTTCTGTGTAGTGTAGTTTTTGACCACTTTTGTGTAGTTCTGTGTAGTGTAGTTTTTGATCACTTTTGTGTAGTTCTGTGTAGTGTCGTTTTTGACCACTTTTGTGTAGTTCTGTGTAGTGTAGTTTTTGATCACTTTTGTATAGTTCTGTGTAGTGTAGTTTTTGATCACTTTTGTGTAGTTCTGTGTAGTGTCGTTTTTGACCACTTTTGTGTAGTTCTGTGTAGTGTAGTTTTTGACCACTTTTGTGTAGTTCTGTGTAGTGTAGTTTTTGATCACTTTTGTGTAGTTCTGTGTAGTGTCGTTTTTGACCACTTTTGTGTAGTTCTGTGTAGTGTAGTTTTTGATCACTTTTGTATAGTTCTGTGTAGTGTAGTTTTTGATCACTTTTGTGTAGTTCTGTGTAGTGTAGTTTTTGATCACTTTTGTATAGTTCTGTGTAGTGTAGTTTTTGACCACTTTTGTGTAGTTCTGTGTAGTGTAGTTTTTGATCACTTTTGTGTAGTTCTGTGTAGTGTCGTTTTTGATCACTTTTGTGTAGTTCTGTGTAGTGTAGTTTTTGATCACTTTTGTATAGTTCTGTGTAGTGTAGTTTTTGACCACTTTTGTGTAGTTCTGTGTAGTGTAGTTTTTGACCACTTTTGTGTAGTTCTGTGTAGTGTAGTTTTTGATCACTTTAGTGTAGTGTAGTTTTTGATCACTTTTGTATAGTTCTGTGTAGTGTCGTTTTTGACCACTTTTGTGTAGTTCTGTGTAGTGTAGTTTTTGATCACTTTTGTATAGTTCTGTGTAGTGTAGTTTTTGATCACTTTTGTATAGTTCTGTGTAGTGGAGTTTTTGATATCTTTTGTGTAGTTCTGTGTATTGTAGTTTTTGATCACTTTTGTGTAGTTCTGTGTAGTGTAGTTTTTGACCACTTTTGTGTAGTTCTGTGTAGTGTAGTTTTTGATCACTTTTGTATAGTTCTGTGTAGTGTAGTTTTTGATCACTTTTGTATAGTTCTGTGTAGTGTAGTTTTTGATCACTTTTGTGTAGTTCTGTGTATTGTAGTTTTTGATCACTTTTGTGTAGTTCTGTGTAGTGTAGTTTTTGACCACTTTTGTGTAGTTCTGTGTAGTGTAGTTTTTGATCACTTTTGTGTAGTTCTGTGTAGTGTCGTTTTTGATCACTTTTGTGTAGTTCTGTGTAGTGTCGTTTTTGATCACTTTTGTATAGTTCTGTGAAGTGTAGTTTTTGATCACTTTGGTATAGTTCTGTGTAGTGTAGTTTTTGATCACTTTTGTATAGTTCTGTGTAGTGTAGTTTTTGATCACTTTTGTGTAGTTCTGTGTATTGTAGTTTTTGATCACTTTTGTGTAGTTCTGTGTAGTGTAGTTTTTGACCACTTTTGTGTAGTTCTGTGTAGTGTAGTTTTTGACCACTTTTGTGTAGTTCTGTGTAGTGTAGTTTTTGATCACTTTTGTGTAGTTCTGTGTAGTGTTTTTTTTGATCACTTTTGTATAGTTCTGTGAAGTGTAGTTTTTGATCACTTTTGTGTAGTTCTGTGTAGTGTAGTTTTTGATCACTTTTGTATAGTTCTGTGAAGTGTAGTTTTTGATCACTTTTGTGTAGTTCTGTGTAGTGTCGTTTTTGATCACTTTTGTGTAGTTCTGTGTAGTGTCGTTTTTGATCACTTTTGTGTAGTTCTGTGTAGTGTAGTTTTTGATCACTTTTGTATAGTTCTGTGTAGTGTAGTTTTTGATCACTTTTGTGTAGTTCTGTGTAGTGTAGTTTTTGATCACTTTTGTATAGTTCTGTGTAGTGTAGTTTTTGACCACTTTTGTGTTAAAAAATAAACAACAAAAAAAAAACTCTTTATTGCAGAGTTCTGACTTCTATAAGGCTGGGTCCACACTACGTTTTGTCCCATACGGGAGCGCATACGGCAGGGGGGAGCTAAAAGCTCGCGCTCCCGTATGTTACCGAATGCGCTCCCGTATGTCATTCATTTCAATGAGCCGACCGGAGTGAAACGTTCGGTCCGGTCGGCTCATTTTTGCGCCGTATGCGCTTTTACAACCGGACCTAAAACCGTGGTTGACCACAGTTTTAGGTCCGGTTGTAAAAGCGCATACGGCGCAAAAATGAGCCGACCGGACCGAACGTTTCACTCCGGTCGGCTCATTGAAATGAATGACATACGGAAGCGCATACGGTCACATACGGGAGCACGAGCTTTTAGCTCCCCCCTGCCGTATGCGCTCCCGTATGGGACAAAACGTAGTGTGGACCCAGCCTCACTTTGTTTTCTTTTTGCACCACAAGCTGTAGATTGCAACCACTTGTATACTTCTGTGTAGTGTCATTTTTGACCACTTTTGTGTAGTTCTGTGTAGTGTAGTTTTTGATCACTTTTGTGTAGTTCTGTGTAGTGTAGTTTTTGATCACTTTTGTGTAGTTCTGTGTAGTGTAGTTTTTGATCACTTTTGTATAGTTCTGTGTAGTGTAGTTTTTGACCACTTTTGTGTAGTTCTGTGTAGTGTAGTTTTTGATCACTTTTGTGTAGTTCTGTGTAGTGTCGTTTTTGATCACTTTTGTGTAGTTCTGTGTAGTGTAGTTTTTGATCACTTTTGTATAGTTCTGTGAAGTGTAGTTGTTGACCACTTTTGTGTAGTTCTGTGTAGTGTAGTTTTTGATCACTTTTGTGTAGTTCTGTGTAGTGTCGTTTTTGATCACTTTTGTGTAGTTCTGTGTAGTGTAGTTTTTGACCACTTTTGTATAGTTCTGTGTAGTGTAGTTTTTGACCACTTTTGTGTAGTTCTGTGTAGTGTAGTTTTTGATCACTTTTGTATAGTTCTGTGTAGTGTAGTTTTTGATCACTTTTGTGTAGTTCTGTGTAGTGTAGTTTTTGATCACTTTTGTATAGTTCTGTGTAGTGTAGTTTTTGACCACTTTTGTGTAGTTCTGTGTAGTGTAGTTTTTGACCACTTTTGTGTAGTTCTGTGTAGTGTAGTTTTTGACCACTTTTGTATACTTCTGTGTAGTGTAGTTTTTGATCACTTTTGTATAGTTCTGTGTAGTGTAGTTTTTGATCACTTTTATGTAGTTCTGTGTAGTGTAGTTTTTGATCACTTTTGTATAGTTCTGTGTAGTGTAGTTTTTGACCACTTTTGTGTAGTTCTGTGTAGTGTAGTTTTTGACCACTTTTGTGTAGTTCTGTGTAGTGTAGTTTTTGATCACTTTTGTGTAGTTCTGTGTAGTGTAGTTTTTGATCACTTTTGTATAGTTCTGTGAAGTGTAGTTGTTGACCACTTTTGTGTAGTTCTGTGTAGTGTAGTTTTTGATCACTTTTGTGTAGTTCTGTGTAGTGTCGTTTTTGATCACTTTTGTGTAGTTCTGTGTAGTGTAGTTTTTGACCACTTTTGTATAGTTCTGTGTAGTGTAGTTTTTGACCACTTTTGTGTAGTTCTGTGTAGTGTAGTTTTTGATCACTTTTGTATAGTTCTGTGTAGTGTAGTTTTTGATCACTTTTGTGTAGTTCTGTGTAGTGTAGTTTTTGATCACTTTTGTATAGTTCTGTGTAGTGTAGTTTTTGACCACTTTTGTGTAGTTCTGTGTAGTGTAGTTTTTGACCACTTTTGTGTAGTTCTGTGTAGTGTAGTTTTTGACCACTTTTGTATACTTCTGTGTAGTGTAGTTTTTGATCACTTTTGTATAGTTCTGTGTAGTGTAGTTTTTGATCACTTTTATGTAGTTCTGTGTAGTGTAGTTTTTGATCACTTTTGTATAGTTCTGTGTAGTGTAGTTTTTGACCACTTTTGTGTAGTTCTGTGTAGTGTAGTTTTTGACCACTTTTGTGTAGTTCTGTGTAGTGTAGTTTTTGATCACTTTTGTGTAGTTCTGTGTAGTGTCGTTTTTGACCACTTTTGTGTAGTTCTGTGTAGTGTAGTTTTTGATCACTTTTGTATAGTTCTGTGTAGTGTAGTTTTTGATCACTTTTGTGTAGTTCTGTGTAGTGTAGTTTTTGATCACTTTTGTATAGTTCTGTGTAGTGTAGTTTTTGACCACTTTTGTGTAGTTCTGTGTAGTGTAGTTTTTGACCACTTTTGTGTAGTTCTGTGTAGTGTAGTTTTTGACCACTTTTGTATACTTCTGTGTAGTGTAGTTTTTGATCACTTTTGTATAGTTCTGTGTAGTGTAGGTTTTGATCACTTTTATGTAGTTCTGTGTAGTGTAGTTTTTGATCACTTTTGTATAGTTCTGTGTAGTGTAGTTTTTGACCACTTTTGTGTAGTTCTGTGTAGTGTAGTTTTTGACCACTTTTGTGTAGTTCTGTGTAGTGTAGTTTTTGATCACTTTTGTGTAGTTCTGTGTAGTGTCGTTTTTGACCACTTTTGTGTAGTTCTGTGTAGTGTAGTTTTTGATCACTTTTGTATAGTTCTGTGTAGTGTAGTTTTTGACCACTTTTGTGTAGTTCTGTGTAGTGTAGTTTTTGACCACTTTTGTGTAGTTCTGTGTAGTGTAGTTTTTGATCACTTTTGTGTAGTTCTGTGTAGTGTCGTTTTTGACCACTTTTGTGTAGTTCTGTGTAGTGTAGTTTTTGATCACTTTTGTATAGTTCTGTGTAGTGTAGTTTTTGATCACTTTTGTGTAGTTCTGTGTAGTGTAGTTTTTGATCACTTTTGTATAGTTCTGTGTAGTGTAGTTTTTGACCACTTTTGTGTTGTTCTGTGTAGTGTAGTTTTTGATCACTTTTGTGTAGTTCTGTGTAGTGTCGTTTTTGATCACTTTTGTGTAGTTCTGTGTAGTGTAGTTTTTGATCACTTTTGTATAGTTCTG
Source organism: Hyla sarda (assembly GCF_029499605.1). NCBI lineage: Eukaryota > Metazoa > Chordata > Amphibia > Anura > Hylidae > Hyla > Hyla sarda. The sequence continues at coordinate 179,261 of NW_026608795.1, read as the reverse complement.
TGTAGTGTAGTTTTTTACCACTTTTGTGTAGTTCTGTGTAGTGTAGTTTTTGACCACTTTTGTGTAGTTCTGTGTAGTGTAGTTTTTGATCACTTTTGTGTAGTTCTGTGTAGTGTAGTTTTTGACCACTTTTGTGTAGTTCTGTGTAGTGTAGTTTTTGACCACTTTTGTATACTTCTGTGTAGTGTAGTTTTTGATCACTTTTGTATAGTTCTGTGTAGTGTAGTTTTTGATCACTTTTGTGTAGTTCTGTGTAGTGTAGTTTTTGATCACTTTTGTATAGTTCTGTGTAGTGTAGTTTTTGACCACTTTTGTGTAGTTCTGTGTAGTGTAGTTTTTGACCACTTTTGTGTAGTTCTGTGTAGTGTAGTTTTTGATCACTTTTGTGTAGTTCTGTGTAGTGTAGTTTTTGATCACTTTTGTGTAGTTCTGTGTAGTGTAGTTTTTGATCACTTTTGTATAGTTCTGTGTAGTGTCGTTTTTGACCACTTTTGTGTAGTTCTGTGTAGTGTAGTTTTTGATCACTTTTGTATAGTTCTGTGTAGTGTAGTTTTTGACCACTTTTGTGTAGTTCTGTGTAGTGTAGTTTTTGACCACTTTTGTGTAGTTCTGTGTAGTGTAGTTTTTGACCACTTTTGTGTAGTTCTGTGTAGTGTAGTTTTTGATCACTTTTGTGTAGTTCTGTGTAGTGTCGTTTTTGACCACTTTTGTGTAGTTCTGTGTAGTGTAGTTTTTGATCACTTTTGTATAGTTCTGTGTAGTGTAGTTTTTGATCACTTTTGTGTAGTTCTGTGTAGTGTAGTTTTTGACCACTTTTGTGTAGTTCTGTGTAGTGTAGTTTTTGACCACTTTTGTGTAGTTCTGTGTAGTGTAGTTTTTGATCACTTTTGTGTAGTTCTGTGTAGTGTCGTTTTTGACCACTTTTGTGTAGTTCTGTGTAGTGTAGTTTTTGATCACTTTTGTATAGTTCTGTGTAGTGTAGTTTTTGATCACTTTTGTGTAGTTCTGTGTAGTGTAGTTTTTGATCACTTTTGTATAGTTCTGTGTAGTGTAGTTTTTGACCACTTTTGTGTAGTTCTGTGTAGTGTAGTTTTTGATCACTTTTGTGTAGTTCTGTGTAGTGTCGTTTTTGATCACTTTTGTGTAGTTCTGTGTAGTGTAGTTTTTGATCACTTTTGTATAGTTCTGTGTAGTGTAGTTTTTGACCACTTTTGTGTAGTTCTGTGTAGTGTAGTTTTTGACCACTTTTGTGTAGTTCTGTGTAGTGTAGTTTTTGATCACTTTTGTGTAGTTCTGTGTAGTGTAGTTTTTGATCACTTTTGTATAGTTCTGTGTAGTGTCGATTTTGACCACTTTTGTGTAGTTCTGTGTAGTGTAGTTTTTGATCACTTTTGTATAGTTCTGTGTAGTGTAGTTTTTGATCACTTTTGTATAGTTCTGTGTAGTGTAGTTTTTGATCACTTTTGTGTAGTTCTGTGTATTGTAGTTTTTGATCACTTTTGTGTAGTTCTGTGTAGTGTAGTTTTTGACCACTTTTGTGTAGTTCTGTGTAGTGTAGTTTTTGATCACTTTTGTGTAGTTCTGTGTAGTGTCGTTTTTGATCACTTTTGTGTAGTTCTGTGTAGTGTAGTTTTTGATCACTTTTGTATAGTTCTGTGAAGTGTAGTTTTTGATCACTTTTGTGTAGTTCTGTGTAGTGTAGTTTTTGATCACTTTTGTATAGTTCTGTGTAGTGTAGTTTTTGATCACTTTTGTGTAGTTCTGTGTATTGTAGTTTTTGATCACTTTTGTGTAGTTCTGTGTAGTGTAGTTTTTGACCACTTTTGTGTAGTTCTGTGTAGTGTAGTTTTTGATCACTTTTGTGTAGTTCTGTGTAGTGTTTTTTTTTATCACTTTTGTATAGTTCTGTGAAGTGTAGTTTTTGATCACTTTTGTGTAGTTCTGTGTAGTGTAGTTTTTGATCACTTTTGTATAGTTCTGTGAAGTGTAGTTTTTGATCACTTTTGTGTAGTTCTGTGTAGTGTCGTTTTTGATCACTTTTGTGTAGTTCTGTGTAGTGTCGTTTTTGATCACTTTTGTGTAGTTCTGTGTAGTGTAGTTTTTGATCACTTTTGTATAGTTCTGTGTAGTGTAGTTTTTGATCACTTTTGTGTAGTTCTGTGTAGTGTAGTTTTTGATCACTTTTGTATAGTTCTGTGTAGTGTAGTTTTTGACCACTTTTGTGTTAAAAAATAAACAACAACAAAAAAAAACTCTTTATTGCAGAGTTCTGACTTCTATAAGGCTGGGTCCACACTACGTTTTGTCCCATACGGGAGCGCATACGGCAGGGGGGAGCTATAATCTCGCGCTCCCGTATGTTACCGAATGCGCTCCCGTATGTCATTCATTTCAATGAGCCGACCGGAGTGAAACGTCCGGTCGGCTCATTTTTGCGCCGTATGCGCTTTTACAACCGGACCTAAAACCGTGGTTGATCACAGTTTTAGGTCCGGTTGTAAAAGCGCATACGGCGCAAAAAAGAGCCGACCGGACCGAACGTTTCACTCCGGTCGGCTCATTGAAATGAATGACATACGGGAGCGCATTCGGTAACATACGGGAGCGCGAGCTTTTAGCTCCCCCCTGCCGTATGCGCTCCCGTATGGGACAAAACGTAGTGTGGACCCAGCCTCACTTTGTTTTCTTTTTGCACCACAAGCTGTAGATTGCAACCACTTGTATACTTCTGTGTAGTGTCGTTTTTGACCACTTTTGTGTAGTTCTGTGTAGTGTAGTTTTTGATCACTTTTGTGTAGTTCTGTGTAGTGTAGTTTTTGATCACTTTTGTGTAGTTCTGTGTAGTGTAGTTTTTGATCACTTTTGTATAGTTCTGTGTAGTGTAGTTTTTGACCACTTTTGTGTAGTTCTGTGTAGTATAGTTTTTGATCACTTTTGTGTAGTTCTGTGTAGTGTCGTTTTTGATCACTTTTGTGTAGTTCTGTGTAGTGTAGTTTTTGATCACTTTTGTATAGTTCTGTGAAGTGTAGTTTTTGACCACTTTTGTGTAGTTCTGTGTAGTGTAGTTTTTGATCACTTTTGTGTAGTTCTGTGTAGTGTCGTTTTTGATCACTTTTGTGTAGTTCTGTGTAGTGTAGTTTTTGACCACTTTTGTGTAGTTCTGTGTAGTGTAGTTTTTGACCACTTTTGTGTAGTTCTGTGTAGTGTAGTTTTTGATCACTTTTGTATAGTTCTGTGTAGTGTAGTTTTTGATCACTTTTGTGTAGTTCTGTGTAGTGTAGTTTTTGATCACTTTTGTATAGTTCTGTGTAGTGTAGTTTTTGACCACTTTTGTGTAGTTCTGTGTAGTGTAGTTTTTGACCACTTTTGTGTAGTTCTGTGTAGTGTAGTTTTTGACCACTTTTGTATACTTCTGTGTAGTGTAGTTTTTGATCACTTTTGTATAGTTCTGTGTAGTGTAGTTTTTGATCACCTTTGTATAGTTCTGTGAAGTGTAGTTTTTGACCACTTTTGTGTAGTTCTGTGTAGTGTAGTTTTTGATCACTTTTGTGTAGTTCTGTGTAGTGTCGTTTTTGATCACTTTTGTGTAGTTCTGTGTAGTGTAGTTTTTGACCACTTTTGTGTAGTTCTGTGTAGTGTAGTTTTTGACCACTTTTGTGTAGTTCTGTGTAGTGTAGTTTTTGATCACTTTTGTATAGTTCTGTGTAGTGTAGTTTTTGATCACTTTTGTGTAGTTCTGTGTAGTGTAGTTTTTGATCACTTTTGTATAGTTCTGTGTAGTGTAGTTTTTGACCACTTTTGTGTAGTTCTGTGTAGTGTAGTTTTTGACCACTTTTGTGTAGTTCTGTGTAGTGTAGTTTTTGACCACTTTTGTATACTTCTGTGTAGTGTAGTTTTTGATCACTTTTGTATAGTTCTGTGTAGTGTAGTTTTTGATCACTTTTGTGTAGTTCTGTGTAGTGTAGTTTTTGATCACTTTTGTATAGTTCTGTGTAGTGTAGTTTTTGACCACTTTTGTGTAGTTCTGTGTAGTGTAGTTTTTGACCACTTTTGTGTAGTTCTGTGTAGTGTAGTTTTTGATCACTTTTGTGTAGTTCTGTGTAGTGTAGTTTTTGATCACTTTTGTGTAGTTCTGTGTAGTGTAGTTTTTGATCACTTTTGTATAGTTCTGTGTAGTGTCGTTTTTGACCACTTTTGTGTAGTTCTGTGTAGTGTAGTTTTTGATCACTTTTGTGTAGTTCTGTGTAGTGTCGTTTTTGACCACTTTTGTGTAGTTCTGTGTAGTGTAGTTTTTGATCACTTTTGTGTAGTTCTGTGTAGTGTAGTTTTTGATCACTTTTGTATAGTTCTGTGTAGTGTAGTTTTTGATCACTTTTGTGTAGTTCTGTGTAGTGTAGTTTTTGATCACTTTTGTATACTTCTGTGTAGTGTAGTTTTTGACCACTTTTGTGTAGTTCTGTGTAGTGTCGTTTTTGACCACTTTTGTATACTTCTGTGTAGTCTAGTTTTTGACCACTTTTGTATACTTCTGTGTAGTCTAGTTTTTGACCATTTTTGTATACTTCTGTGTAGTCTAGTTTTTGACCATTTTTGTATACTTCTGTGTAGTCTAGTTTTTGACCACTTTTGTATACTTCTGTGTAGTGTCGTTTTTGACCACTTTTGTGTACTTCTGTGTAGTCTAGTTTTTGACCACTTTTGTATACTTCTGTGTAGTCTAGTTTTTGACCATTTTTGTATACTTCTGTGTAGTGTCGTTTTTGACCATTTTTGTATACTTCTGTGTAGTGTCGTTTTTGACCACTTTTGTGTAGTTCTGTGTAGTGTAGTTTTTGACCACTTTTGTATACTTCTGTGTAGTCTAGTTTTTGACCATTTTTGTATACTTCTGTGTAGTCTAGTTTTTGATCACCTTTGTATACTTCTGTGTAGTCTAGTTTTTGACCACTTTTGTATACTTCTGTGTAGTGTCGTTTTTGACCACTTTTGTGTACTTCTGTGTAGTATAGTTTTTGACCACTTTTGTGTACTTCTGTGTAGTGTCGTTTTTGACCACTTTTGTGTACTTCTGTGTAGTGTCGTTTTTGACCACTTTTGTGTACTTCTGTGTAGTGTCGTTTTTGATCACTTTTGTGTAGTTCTGTGTAGTGTAGTTTTTGATCACTTTTGTGTAGTTCTGTGTAGTGTAGTTTTTGATCACTTTTGTGTAGTTCTGTGTAGTTTAGTTTTTGACCACTTTTGTGTAGTTCTGTGTAGTGTAGTTTTGTGTAGTGTATTCAATTTTTTTCTGGGATGTGACCAATAATCAGCAATTTTGGGGTTTGCAATTTTTTACGTTGACGCCGTTGACTGCAGGATCAGTAACGTAATCATTCAATAGTTCAGACAATTATGCGGCAATACTACATACGTGTTTTTTTTCGTGTTTTATTTTAAAAATGGCAAAAGGAGAGTGATATTTTTCAAAGCATTTTTTTTTTTTTGGTTTTTCTGCCGCCATAGGGCCCTATTATGAGCCATCAGGAAATTATAATGCATTACATTCATTTATGTTATCTGTGCTTGATTGCTATGGGCTACATAAAGCAGGCGTTAAAGGGGTACTCCGCCCCTGGACATCTTATGCCCTATTAAGATGTCTGATCGCGGGGGTCCCACTGCTGGGGTCCCCTATGATCTCCTGCAGCACCCAGCAGTTTAGAACGCTGGGTGCGAGCGGCGAGAGTAGTGCCTTCAAGCCACGCCCCCTCAATGCAAGTCTATGGGAGGTGGCGTGACAGACTTGCATTGAGAGGGCATGAGATGGCACGAAGGGAGAGGCCGTGACGTCATGACTCCCACCACCCACTCCAAGCGTTCGGAACAAAATGTTCTGAACACTGAGGCAGTGGAGTACCCCTTTATTAATCACCAAGCAAGCAGAGACCTGGAAGCAGAGGTTAGTTCCCTAGCAACCCATCAGCACCCCAGGATTACATTATAGGGGTGTCGATGGTACCACTGGACACCAGGGATTACCAGCATTTAATGTTTATATGCCAAAATCTGTATAGATGCGTCATTCATTTAAATGTTGGAATGATGTCCGTCATTACCGGAATATGTCAGCTGATGATAAAAATAAGAGCTGTTTAATTAAAAGGTGAGGGGGGGAAAAAAAAGTGCAAAAATGGAAACTTGCTGTGTTCTTAACCCCTTAAGGACCAGGCCATTTTACACCACAGGACCCGGCCATTTTTTTCACATCTGACCACTGTCACTTTAAACATTAATAACTCTGATGCTTTTAGTTATCATTCTGATCCCGAGATTGTTTTTCGTGACATATTCTACTTTAACATAGTAGTAAATTTTTGTGGTAACTTGCATCCTTTCTTGGTGAAAAATCCCAAAATTTGATGAAAAAAATTTACATTTTGCATTTTTCTAACTTTGAAGCTCTCTGCTTGTAAGGAAAATGGATATTCCAAATATATTTTTTTTGGTTCACATATACAATGTCCCTCATTTACTTAGAAAATCGGGTTGTAAGTCTATGTTGCATTTTTCCCCGGTATTTATTATTATGTTGCTTTTTTCCCTGGTATTTATTATTATGTTGCATCCTGTTTGTCGCACGTGGGTTTTGTTGGTTTTGGTTTCCATCTCCTCTGAGTTGTCGGGAAAAAATCCACAACAATTCAATATATTCTGGTTGGAAACCTTTATAAATACGTGGGAGAGCTCAGAAATGTCGGGTTACGCCCCTTTTTCGGGTTTGGGAGAATCCACATCGGGTCCGTCGGGAAAAAATGTTGCATCATGTTGCAGACAAAGATGCGCCAAAAAAACTCGACAAAAGAGGTCGGGTTTAGAATAGTTAATGACGGCCAATATGTCTACTTTATGTTTGCATCATAACATTTATGAGTTTTTACTTTTGGAGACATCAGAGGCTTCAAAGTTCAGCAGCAATTTTGAAATTTTTCACAAAATTTTCAAACTCACAATTTTTCATGGACCAGTTCAGGTTTGAAGTGGATTTGAAGGGTCTTCATATTAGAAATACCCCATAAAAGACCCCATAATAAAAACTACACCCCCAAAGTATTCAAAATGACATTCAGTAAGTGTATTAACCCTTTAGGTGTTTCACATGAATAGCAGCAAAGTGAAGGAGAAAACTCAAAATCTTCATTTTTTACACTCGCATGTTCTTGTAGACCCAATTTTTTAATTTTTGCAAGGGGTAAAAGGAGAAAATTTTTACTTGTATTTGAAACCCAATTTCTCTCGAGTAAGCACATACCTCATATGTCTATGTAAAGTGTTCGGCGGGCGCAGTAGAGGGCTCAGAAGGGAAGGAGTGACAAATGGTTTTTGGTGGGCATGTCACCTTTAGGAAGCCCCTATGGTGCCAGGACAGCAAAAAAAAAAAACACATGGCATACCATATTGGAAACTAGACCCCTCGGGGAACGTAACAAGGGGTTAAGTGAACCTTAATATCCCACAGGTGATTCACGACTTTTGCATATGTAAAAAAAATATTTTTTTTTACCTAAAATGCTTGGTTTCCCAAAATTTTTACATTTTTAAAAAGGGTAATAGCAGAAAATAGCCCCCAAAATTTGTAACACAATTTCTCCCGAGTACGGCGATACCCCATATGTGACCCTAAACTGTTGCCTTGAAATACGACAGGGCTCCAAAGTGAGAGAGCGCCATGCGCATTTGAGGCCTAAATTAGGGATTGCATAGGGGTGGACATAGGGGTATTCTACGCCAGTGACTGCCAAACAGGGGGCCTCCAGCTGTTGTAAAACTCCCAGCATGCCTGGACAGTCAGTGGCTGTCTGGTAATACTGGGAGTAGTTGTTTTGCAACAGCTGGAGGCTCCGTTTTGGAAATCGTGGCGTACCAGACGTTTTTCATTTTTATTGGGGAGGGGGGCTGTGTAGGGATATGTGTATATGTAGTGTTTTTTACTTTTTATTTTATTTTGTGTTAGTGTAGTGTAGTGTTTTTAGGGTACAGTCGCACGGGCGGGGGTTCACAGTAGTTTCTCGCTGGCAGTTTGAGCTGCGGCAGAAAATTTGCCGCAGCTCAAACTTGCAGCCGGATACTTACTGTAAACCTCCGCCCATGTGAGTGTACCCTGTACGTTCACATTGGGGGGGGGGGGGGGGGGAGAAACATCCAGCTGTTGCAAAACTACAACTCCCAGCATGTACGGTCTATCAGTGCATGCTGGGAGTTGTAGTTTTGCAACAGCTGGAGACACACAGGTTGTGAAACACCGAGTTTGGTAACAAATTCAGTGTTTTGCAACCAGTGTGCCTTCAGCTGTTGCAAAAGCTACAACCCCCAGCATGTACGGACAGCGGAAGGGCATGCTGGGTCTTGTAGTTATGCAACAGCTGGAGGCATACTACTTTGGCTTCGGATGCTGGGGATTGTAGTTATGCAAGAGCTGGAGACACACTGGTTTGCTACTTAACTCAGTGTGCCTTCAGCTGTTGCAAAACTACAACTCTCAGCAGTCACCGACAGCAAACGGGCATGCTGGGAGTTGTAGTTATGCAACCAGCAGATGCACCACTACAACTCCCAGCATGCACTTTAGCTGATTGTGCAATCTGGGAGTTGTAGTTATACAACAGCTGAAGGTACACTTTTCCATAGAAAAAATGTGCCTCCAGCTGTTGCAAAACTATAAGTCCCAGCATGCCCATAAGGGAATGCTGGGAGTTGTGGTGGTCTGCCTCCTGCTGTTGCATAACTACAGCTCCCAGCATGCCCTTTTTGCATGCTGGGAGCTGTTGCTAAGCAACAGTAGGAGGCTGTCACTCACCTCCTACTGCTGCTCCGGGACACAGGTCAGTCCCGCCGCCGCCGCTGCTCCTGGGGCCCCGGTCTCAACATTGACGCCGATGATCGCGGTCCCCAGCTCCCGGGGTCTTCTTCCCGCACCCGCTCACGTCCTCCGGAAGAGGAACGGAGCGGGTTGCGGGAGTGACACTGGCAGCAGGTGCCCTGATTGGTTGGCCGGTAAACCGGCCGACGAATCAGAGGGATCGTGAGGTGGCACCAGTGCCACCTCGCCCCTGCTGGCTATGGCTGTTCGGTAATTCAGCCCGCAGCCAGTAATTCCGGGTCACCGGAGACCCGATTGACCCGGAATCGCCGCAGATCGCTGGACTAAATTGTCCAGCGATCTGCGGCCATCGCCGACATGGGGCACCGGCATCGGGCACCGGCTCCCTGCCGGCTAGCGGCGGGGGGGGCGGGAATGGACAGGACGTACTCCTACGTCCTCGGTCCTGAAGGACTCGGAAACGGGGGCGTAGGAGTATGTCTGTCACGATGCCGGCTGGCAGGAGGTGGATCCTCTGTGCCAGAGAGGGATTGGCGAGGACCGCGCTAGTGGACCGGTTCTAAGCCACTACAGGTTTTCACCAGAGCCCGCCGCAAAGCGGGATGGTCTTGCTGCGGCGGTAGTGACCAGGTCGTATCCACTAGCAACGGCTCACCTCTCTGACTGCTGAAGATAGGCGAGGTACAAGGGAGTAGGCAGAAGCAAGGTCGGACGTAGCAGAAGGTCGAGGCAGGCAGCAAGGATCGTAGTCAGGGGCAACGGCAGGAGGTCAGGAACACGGGCTAGGAACAGACAAGGGAACGCTTTCACTAGGCACTAAGGCAACAAGATCCGGCAAGGGAGTGCAGGGGAAGTGAGGTAATATAGGGAAGTGCACAGGTGATCACACTAATTGGTAATTGGGAAGATTGGGCCAGGCACCAACATTGGTGCACTGGCCCTTTAAATCGCAGAGACCCGGCGCGCGCGCGCCCTAGGGAGCGGAGCCGCGCGCGCCGGGACAGGACCGACGGAGAGCGAGTCAGGTACGGGGACCGGGGTGCGCATCGCGAGCGGGCGCCACCCGCATCGCGAATCGCATCCTGGCTGGAGGCGGTACCGCAGCGCACCCGGTCAGTGGATCTGACCGGGGCGCTGCAGCAACGAGAATGAGGCGAGCGCTCCGGGGAAGAACGGGGACCCGGAGCGCTCGGCGTAACAGTACCCCCCCCCTTGGGTCTCCCCCTCTTCTTGGGGCCAAAGAACCTGAGGAAAAAAAACTTAATTTTTCCGAGATGAGGTCCGATGCACATTAGGAGGGGTTCTGTGCGGAAACGCACGAGACAGTCCAATCTTTTATTGTTAAAACAATAGATGTAGAGGGGTCTGGCGAGACTGGTCACAGGGACGTAGAACCTGTTGATAAGAAAGGCCAAAAAAATTTTTCCTGCAGATCCGGAATCCAAGAAGACCATAGTAGAGAAGGAGAAGGTAGAGGCAGATATCCGCACAGGCACAGTAAGGCGTGGAGAAGCAGAGTTGACATCAAGAACTGTGTCACCTTTGTGCGGAGTCAGCGTACGTCTTTCCAGGCGGGGAGGACGGGTAGGACAATCCTTCAGGAAGTGTTCGGTACCGGCATAGTACAGGCAAAGATTCTCCATGCGGCGTCGTGTCCTCTCTTGAGGTGTCAAGCGAGACCGGTCAACTTGCATAGCCTCCGCGGCGGGAGGCACAGGAACGGTTTGCAGAGGACCAGAGGAGAGAGGAGCCGGAGAGAAAAAACGCCTTGTGCGAACAAAGTCCATATCCAGGCGGAGCTCCAGACGCCATCCGGAAGAACGCATGTCAATGCGAGTGGCAAGATGAATGAGTTCATGTAGGTCAGCAGGAGTCTCTCGTGCGGCCAGAACATCTTTAATGTTGCTGGATAGGCCTTTTTTAAAGGTCGCGCAGAGAACCTCACTATTCCAGGACAACTCGTAAGCAAGAGCACGGAACTGAATGGCGTACTCGCCAACGGAAGAAACACCCTGGGCCAGGTTCAGCAGGGCAATCTCGGCAGAAGAAGCTCGGGCAGGCTCCTCGAAGACACCACGGACCTCAGCGAAGAAGGACTGGACTGTGGCTGTGGCAGAATCATTGCGGTCCCCATCAAATTTGTCCGGCAGGGACAAGCAGGGGTTAAGAACGGCCGGTTGCTGCGGAGGAGTTGCAGGAGCCGGCGGAGGAGATAGTTGTTGCAGCTGTAGCTGTGACTGAAGTTGCTGTATCTGCGGCAGCAGCTGCTGTATCTGTGACTGATGACGCTGTGTCTCGGAGATCAAGTATGCCAGCTGTTGATCTCGTTGGGCGATCTTTACGCCAAATTTGTCCGGCAGGGACAAGCAGGGGTTAGGAACGGCCGGTTGCTGCGGAGGAGTTGCAGGAGCCGGCGGAGGAGATGGTAGTTGCAGCTGTAGCTGTGATTGAAGTTGCTGTATCTGCGGCTGCAGCTGCTGTATCTGTGACTGAAGACGCAGTGCCTCGGAGGTCAAGTATGCCAGCTGTTGATCTCGTTGGGCGATCTTTAGGGCTAGCTGGGCGACCAGTGTAGGATCTTCAGCGGGATCCATGGCCGGATCTACTGTCACGATGCCGGCTGGCAGGAGGTGGATCCTCTGTGCCAGAGAGGGATTGGCGAGGACCGCGCTAGTGGACCGGTTCTAAGCCACTACAGGTTTTCACCAGAGCCCGCCGCAAAGCGGGATGGTCTTGCTGCGGCGGTAGTGACCAGGTCGTATCCACTAGCAACGGCTCACCTCTCTGACTGCTGAAGATAGGCGAGGTACAAGGGAGTAGGCAGAAGCAAGGTCGGACGTAGCAGAAGGTCGAGGCAGGCAGCAAGGATCGTAGTCAGGGGCAACGGCAGGAGGTCAGGAACACGGGCTAGGAACAGACAAGGGAACGCTTTCACTAGGCACAAGGGCAACAAGATCCGGCAAGGGAGTGCAGGGGAAGTGAGGTAATATAGGGAAGTGCACAGGTGATCACACTAATTGGTAATTGGGAAGATTGGGCCAGGCACCAACATTGGTGCACTGGCCCTTTAAATCGCAGAGACCCGGCGCGCGCGCGCCCTAGGGAGCGGAGCCGCGCGCGCCGGGACAGGACCGACGGAGAGCGAGTCAGGTACGGGGACCGGGGTGCGCATCGCGAGCGGGCGCCACCCGCATCGCGAATCGCATCCCGGCTGGAGGCGGTACCGCAGCGCACCCGGTCAGTGGATCTGACCGGGGCGCTGCAGCAACGAGAATGAGGCGAGCGCTCCGGGGAAGAACGGGGACCCGGAGCGCTCGGCGTAACAATGTCCACTGTCCTTAAGGGGTATTCCAGGAAAAAAAATATTTTATATATATCAACTGTTTCCAGAAAGTTAAACAGATTTGTAAATTACTTCTATTAAAAAAAATCTTAATCCTTCCAGTACTTATCAGCTGCTGAAGTTGAGTTGTTATATTCTTTGTGGCAACAGTGCTCTCTGCTGACATCTCTGCTTGTCTCGGGAACTGCACGGAGTAGAAGAGGTTTGCTATGGGGATTTGCTTCTACTCTGGACAGTTCCCGAGACAGGTGTCATCAGAGAGCACTTAGACAGAAAAGAACAACTCAACTTCAGCAGCTCATATGTACTGAAAGGATTAAGATTTTTTTTAATAGAAGTAATTTACAAATCTATTTAACTTTCTGGAGCCAGTTGAGATATATATATATATATATATATATATATATATATACACATACAAAAAGTTTTTTCCTGGGCTTTAAAAGAGGATTACAGCGGACATTGAAAAAAGCTGTGCGTCAGTTGGGCTTACATGGGACTGCAACACGGCTCCAAGCCACTGCTGACATAACCACCAGTGACATCTGTATAGTACTACAACTACCAGCCAGCCAAGTGTTACAACACCTCCCCAGCTAGCCACATTAACTTAAAGGGGTACTCCGGTGGAAAACTTTTTCTTTTTAAATCAACTGGTGCCAGAAAGTTAAACAGATTTATAAATCACTTCTATTAAAAATCTTAATCCTTCCAGTACTTATCAGCTGCTGAATACTGCAGAGGAAATAAATTATTTTCTTTTTGGAACACAGAGCTCTCTGCTGACATCATGACCACAGTGCTCTCTGCTGACGTCATGACCACAGTGCTCTCTGCTGACATCTCTGTCCATTTTAGGAACTGTCCAGAGCAGCATATGTTTGCGATAGGGATTTTCTCCTACTCTGGACAGTTCTTATAATGTCATATCTTCTGCACATCCCCCCAGCGGAATCACTACCATTCAGTCTAAACTCTTCTTACATATACTGACTGCAGCCAAGTGTCTTGTGGCTCAATGGTGGAAGAAAACTGATCGCCCCCCATTCCAGATGCTACTAGATAAAATCGCAGATATACGGAGAATGGAAAATATGTCCGCCATGGTGGAAAAAAACAGACTGGACGCTTTTGATAGTTTGTGGCGCCGGTGGGATGAATATGTGGAGTCCCTGAGAGTGGTCTGAGGCGGTGGACGGACCCCGAGGAGCTGGAGCCGAGCGGATACTTCTCTATTCTCTTTATCTTCCCTACTTATCCGTCCCTTTATATTTATCTTCCCTACTTATCCGTCCCTTTATCTTTATCTTCCCTACTTATCCGTCCCTTTATCTTTATCTTCCTACTTATCTGTCCCTTTATCTTTATCTTCCTACTTATCTGTCCCTTTATCTTTATCTTCCTACTTATCTGTCCCTTTATATTTATCTTCCCTTCTTATCTGTCCCTTTATCTTTATCTTCCCTTCTTATCTGTCCCTTTATCTTTATCTTCCCTACTTATCTGTCCCTTTATATTTATCTTCCCTACTTATCCGTCCCTTTATCTTTATCTTCCCTACTTATCCGTCCCTTTATCTTCCCTACTTATCAGTCCCTTTATCTTTATCTTCCCTACTTATCCGTCCCTTTATCTTTATCTTCCCTACTTATCAGTCCCTTTATCTTTATCTTCCCTACTTATCCGTCCCTTTATATTTATCTTCCCTACTTATCCGTCCCTTTATCTTTATCTTCCCTACTTATCCGTCCCTTTATCTTTATCTTCCCTACTTATCCGTCCCTTTATATTTATCTTCCCTACTTATCCGTCCCTTTATCTTTATCTTCCTACTTATCTGTCCCCTTATCTTTATCTTCCTACTTATCTGTCCCTTTATCTTTATCTTCCTACTTATCTGTCCCTTTATATTTATCTTCCCTACTTATCTGTCCCTTTATCTTTATCTTCCCTACTTATCCGTCCCTTTATCTTTATCTTCCCTACTTATCAGTCCCTTTATCTTTATCTTCCCTACTTATCCGTCCCTTTACCTTTATCTTCCTACTTATCTGTCCCTTTATCTTTATCTTCCCTACTTATCCGTCCCTTTATCTTTACCTTCCTACTTATCCGTCCCTTTATCTTTATCTTACTACTTATCTGTCCCTTTATCTTTATCTTCCCTACTTATCTGTCCCTTTATATTTATCTTCCATACTTATCCGTCCCTTTATCTTTATCTTCCCTACTTATCCGTCCCTTTATATTTATCTTCCCTACTTATCCGTCCCTTTATCTTCCCTACTTATCCGTCCCTTTATCTTTATCTTCCCTACTTATCCGTCCCTTTATCTTTATCATCCATACTTACCTGTCCCTTTATCTTTATCTTCCTACTTATCTGTCCCTTTATCTTCCCTACTTATCTGTCCCTTTATCTTTATCTTCCATACTTATCTGTCCCTTTATCTTTATCTTCCCTACTTATCCGTCCCTTTACATTTATCTTCCATACTTATCCGTCCCTTTATCTTTATCTTCCCTACTTATCCGTCCCTTTACATTTATCTTCCCTACTTATCCGTCCCTTTATCTTTATCTTCCCTACTTATCCGTCCCTTTATCTTTATCTTCCCTACTTATCCGTCCCTTTATCTTTATCTTCCCTACTTATTCGTCCATTTATCTTTATCTTCCCTACTTATCCGTCCCTTTATCTTTATCTTCCCTACTTATCCGTCCCTTTATCTTCCATACTTATCTGTCCCTTTATCTTTATCTTCCCTACTTATCCGTCCCTTTATCTTTATCTACCATACTTATCTGTCCCTTTATCTTTATCTTTCATACTTATCTGTCCCTTTATCTTTATCTTCCCTACTTATCCGTCCCTTTATCTTTATCTACCATACTTATCTGTCCCTTTATCTTTATCTTCCATACTTATCTGTCCCTTTATCTTTATCTTCCCTACTTATCCGTCCCTTTATCTTTATCTTCCATACTTATCCGTCCCTTTATCTTTATCTTCCATACTTATCCGTCCCTTTATCTTTATCTTCCCTACTGATCCGTCCCTTTATCTTTATCTTCCATACTTATCTGTCCCTTTATCTTTATCTTCCCTACTTATCCGTCCCTTTATCTTTATCTTCCCTACTTATCCGTCCCTTTATCTTTATCTTCCATACTTATCCGTCCCTTTATCTTTATCTTCCCTACTTATCTGTCCCTTTATCTTTATCTTCCCTACTTATCCGTCCCTTTATCTTTATCTTCCCTACTTATCCGTCCCTTTATCTTTATCTTCCCTATTTATCTGTCCCTTTATCTTTATCTTCCCTACTTATCTGTCCCTTTATCTTTATCTTCCATACTTATCTGTCCCTTTATCTTTATCTTCCCTACTTATCCGTCCCTTTACATTTATCTTCCATACTTATCCGTCCCTTTATCTTTATCTTCCCTACTTATCCGTCCCTTTACATTTATCTTCCCTACTTATCCGTCCCTTTATCTTTATCTTCCCTACTTATCCGTCCCTTTATCTTTATCTTCCCTACTTATCCGTCCCTTTATCTTTATCTTCCCTACTTATTCGTCCCTTTATCTTTATCTTCCCTACTTATCCGTCCCTTTATCTTTATCTTCCCTACTTATCCGTCCCTTTATCTTTATCTTCCATACTTATCTGTCCCTTTATCTTTATCTTCCCTACTTATCCGTCCCTTTATCTTTATCTACCATACTTATCTGTCCCTTTATCTTTATCTTCCATACTTATCTGTCCCTTTATCTTTATCTTCCCTACTTATCTGTCCCTTTATCTTTATCTTCCATACTTATCCGTCCCTTTATCTTTATCTTCCATACTTATCCGTCCCTTTATCTTTATCTTCCCTACTTATCCGTCCCTTTATCTTTATCTTCCATACTTATCCGTCCCTTTATCTTTATCTTCCCTACTTATCTGTCCCTTTATCTTTATCTTCCCTACTTATCCGTCCCTTTATCTTTATCTTCCCTACTTATCCGTCCCTTTATCTTCCCTATTTATCTGTCCCTTTATCTTTATCTTCCCTATTTATCTGTCCCTTTATCTTTATCTTCCCTACTTATCCGTCCCTTTATCTTTAACTTCCCTACTTATCCGTCCCTTTATCTTTATCTTCCTACTTATCCGTCCCTTTATCTTTATCTTCCTACTTATCTGTCCCTTTATCTTTATCTTCCCTATTGATCCGTCCCTTTATCTTTATCTTCCATACTTACCTGTCCTTTTCTCTATATAACTTTCTACCTCTTACAAACCTTTTACCTCCTGTTTTTTTTTACATTATTTTACATCTTCTTCATTGCATATCGCTTGGATTATTATTATTATTATTATTATTATTATTGGCTGGATTATTATTATTATTATTATTGCCTGGATTATTATTATTATTGCCTGGATTATTATTATTATTATTATTGCCTGGATTATTATTATTATTATTATTATTATTATTATTATTATTGCCTGGATTATTATTATTATTATTGCCTGGATTATTATTATTATTATTGCCTGGATTATTATTATTATTATTATTATTGCCTGGATTATTATTATTATTATTGCCTGGATTATTATTATTATTATTATTATTATTATCGCCTGGATTATTATTATTATTATTATTATTATTATTATTATCGCCTGGATTATTACTATTATTATTATTGCCTGGATTATTATTATTATTATTATTATCGCCTGGATTATTATTATTATTGCCTGGATTATTATTATTATTATTATTATTATTATTATTATTATTATCGCCTGGATTATTATTATTATTGCCTGGATTATTATTATTATTATTATTGCCTGGATTATTATTATTGTCTGGATTATTATTATTATCGCCTGGATTTTTATTATTATTGCCTGGATTATTATTATTATTATTATTGCCTGGATTATTATTATTATTGCCTGAATTATTATTATTATTATTATTATCATCGCCTGGATTATTATTATTATTGCCTGGATTATTATTATTGCCTGGATTATTATTATTATTATTATTATTATTATTATTATCGCCTGGATTATTATTATTATTATTGCCTGGATTATTATTATTATTGCCTGGATTATTATTATTATTATTATTGCCTGGATTATTATTATTATTATCGCCTGGATTATTATTATTATTATTATTGCCTGGATTATTATTATTATTATTATTATTGCCTGGGTTATTATTATTATTATTATCGCCTGGATTATTATTATTATTATTATCGCCTGGATTATTATTATTATTATTATTGCCTGGATTATTAATATTATTATTGCCTGGATTATTATTATTATTATTATTGCCTGGATTATTATTATTATTATTATTGCCTGGATTATTATTATTATTATCGCCTGGATTATTATTGCCTGGATTATTATTATTATCGCCTGGATTATTATTATTATTATTATCGCCTGGATTATTATTATTATTATTGCCTGGATTATTATTATTATTATTATTATTGCCTGGATTATTATTATTATTGCCTGGGTTATTATTATTATTATTATTATTGCCTGGATTATTATTATTATTATCGCCTGGATTATTATTATTATTATTGCCTGGATTATTATTATTATTGTCTGGATTATTGACCATAATCTGAGGTGTAATGGATCCGGAGTCAGGAGATATTATTAGTATCCTCTAATAGCGCTTCATATTATCCTCGCTTCATATTATCCTCGCTTCATATTATCCTCGCTTCATATTATTCTCGCTTCATATTATCCTCGCTTCATTCTTTATTATCTGTTAGATAGCGGCTTTTATCTAAGCTTCATGTCTCTGATGTGGGGTCTTCCCCGGATACTCACAGAACCGACCTGAAATAATCCGGACATTACAACATCTTTACAGCCGGATCTATGTTATCATATTGTAACCGGGTCTTATTAATATGTAATGACTGTTTATTATTCTATCTACTTTTATTTTCTTATTCCCAAATATCTGTTTTATAGAAAAATTCTTTAATAAAAAAAAAAAAAAAAAACGGGGATGGGGGAGGCAATGGGGCAGCGGCGGTGGTGGTTGGACTAGGGAGGACCCCAGGACAGGCAGGGGGAGAGAAGCGGGTGGCGGCGGCGGTCTCTGGCTCCGCAAAAGCCGCTGCAGTTCATTGATTTAAAGCGTCCGCGGCTTCTGCGGGGGCGGGTGGGGGCTTTCAATAGCTGAGAATTTATACCGGAATATCGGTATAAATTATCATCTATCGGCCTGAAAGGTCACTGATTATCGGTATCAGCCCTAAAAAAAATCGATATCGGTCGATCCCTACCGTATGGTGTCCCTTATGGGGACCTCTGCCTTCTCTCTTTACTTCATGTACTTTCTATGATTTGTGGCAAACAATACCCCTGAAGCTGCGCTGGTACCCCAACTCCAACCCTCCAAGGTGTAGACACCCCAAAGCTTCTTATTGTCTTATACCAACGTGTTTCACAGAATGTTCTCTCCTTCCTCAGGTTCCAGACAAAAGAATGTGGTGCCTAGTGCACTGTCCCCCTAATACTCAGATACAATCTGAAAACCTTCAGTGACCACGACCTCACCCACAGATACACTGGCCAAGGGAGGACGCCATCATCAGGCACCAGAGAATCTCGGGGATAAGGCCTGAAGGGGTCATCTAGGATTAGACAAACACAACTAATTTCTTCCCAAACAGCACCACCCCTGTCATCAGGTTGTGTGTGGTATTACAATTTGGCTCCATTCACTTCAATGAATCTGAGCTGTAATACCGCACACAACCTGAGGACATAGGGGGCGCTGTGTGCAGGAGAAATTAGCTCTTTTCTAATCCTACATAACCCCTTTGGCCCCCGATTTTGGGCTCTTATGGCCTCTGTGCCCTCATCCCATAATAACTTATCTTGTCTCGGACAAATAGCACATTTAAAGGGGTATTCCAGGATCTATCCAGAGGATTGGGGATAAAATGACTGATTGCGGGGGCCCCCTCATTACATCACGTCCCCAGTCTAGGAAACCCGAAAGCTCCCGACACTTGAGACGCAGCCCCGTATACAATGCAGGTGCTGCACGGAGATCGTGGGGTCCCAGCGGAGGGTCCCCAGAGATCAGACATTTTATATAAGTTTAGATGCCGGAATACCCCTTTAATAACGTTGTGGCACGAGCGCCGGCTGCGATGCCAAACGCAAATTATGTGGACAAAGTAAAACAGCAAATAATCAAACCACATGGTGCCGGGAGCCGCGGCCAAGAGGAGATGCGCAGCGGGAGAACCGGGACAGATCCCCCAAAATAAACCTGTTTTCTTTGGTGTTGGATCAGACGATCGCGCTGCCTCCCGCTCCGTCACATGGAAAAACGGAGAAAGACGCCAAATCCACGAATAATCCTAGAAAGTGGCGTCCGACACCTTCCTGTGTAATGGGGGATATAGATTTAGGTGGAACGCGACCTCAGGGTCAGAATTACCTGGACCCCCCACTATATGCACACTCACTACAAGCATACCCCCCCACTATATGCACACTCACTACAAACCATACACCCCCCACTATATGCACACTCAGTACAAGTATACACCCCCACTATATGCACACTCACTACAAGCATACACCCCCACTATATGCACACTCACTACAAGCACAACCCCCCACTATATGCACACTCACTACAAACCATACACCCCCCACTATATGCACACTCAGTACAAGTATACACCCCCACTATATGCACACTCACTACAAGTATACACCCCCCACTATATGCACACTCACTACAAGCATACACCCCCATTATATGCACACTCACTACAAGTATACACCCCCCAATATATGCACACTCACTACAAGCATACACCCCGCCTATATGCACACTCACTACAAGTATACACCCCCCACTATATGCACACTCACTACAAGTATACACCCCCCACTATATGCACACTCACTACAAGCATTCACCCCCCACTATATGCACACTCACTACAAGCATACACCCCCCACTCTATGCACACTCACTACAAGTATACACCCCCACTATATACACACTCACTACAAGCATACACCCCCCACTATATGCACACTCACTACAAGCACAACCCCCCACTATATGCACACTCACTACAAGCATACACCCCCACTATATGCACACTCACTACAAGCATACACCCCCCACTATATGCACACTCACTACAAGCGTACACCCCCACTATATGCACACTCACTACAAGCATACACCCCCCACTATATGCACACTCACTACAAGCATACATCCCCACTATATGCACACTCACTACAAGCATACACCCCCCACTATATGCACACTCACTACAAGCATACACCCCCCACTATATGCACACTCACTACAAGTATACACCCCCCACTATATACACACTCACTACAAGCATACATCCCCACTATATGCACACTCACTACAAGCATACACCCCCCACTATATGCACACTCACTACAAGAATACACCCCCCACTATATGCACACTCACTACAAGCATACACCCCCACTATATGCACACTCACTACAAGCATACACCCCCCACTATATGCACACTCACTATAAGCATACACCCCCCACGATATGCACACTCACTATAAGCGTACACCCCCACTATATGCACACTCACTACAAGCATACACCCCCCACTATATGCACACTCACTACAAGTATACACCCCCCACTATATGCACACTCACTACAAGCATACACCCCCCATTATATGCATACTCACTATAAACCATACACCCCCACTATATGCACACTCACTACAAGCATACACCCCCACTTTATGCACACTCACTACAAGCATACACCCCCCACTATATGAACACTCACTACAAGTATACACCCCCCACTATATACACACTCCCTACAAGCATACACCCCCACTATATGCACACTCACTACAAGTATACACCCCCCACTATATGCACACTCACTACAAGCATACACCCTCCACTATATGCACACTAACTACAAGCATACACCCTCCTCTATATGCACACTCACTACAAGCATACACCCCCACTATATGCACACTCAGTACAAGTATACACCCCCCACTATATGCACACTCACTACAAGTATACACCCCCCACTATATGCACACTCACTACAAGTATACACCCCCCACTATATGCACACTCACTACAAGTATACACCCCCCAATATATGCACACTCACTACAAATATACACCCCCCACTATATGCACACTCACTACAAGCATACACCCCCCACTATATGCACACTCACTATAAACCATACACCCCCACTATATGCACACTCACTACAAGCATACACCCCCACTATATATACACTCCCTACAAGTATACACCCCCCACTATATGCACACTCACTACAAGTATACACCCCCCACTATATGCACACTCACTACAAGTATACACCCCCCACTATATGCACACTCACTACAAGCATACACCCCCCACTATATGCACACTCACTATAAACCATACACCCCCACTATATGCACACTCACTACAAGCATACACCCCCACTATATATACACTCCCTACAAGCATACACCCCCCACTATATGCACACTCACTACAAGTATACACCCCCCACTATATGCACACTCACTACAAGCATACACCCCCATTATATGCACACTCACTACAAGTATACACCCCCCAATATATGCACACTCACTACAAGCATACACCCCCACTATATGCACACTCACTACAAGTATACACCCCCCACTATATGCACACTCACTACAAGTATACACCCCCCACTATATGCACACTCACTACAAGCATTCACCCCCCACTATATGCACACTCACTACAAGCATACACCCCCCACTCTATGCACACTCACTACAAGCATACACCCCCACTATATGCACACTCACTACAAGCATACACCCCCCACTATATGCACACTCACTACAAGCGTACACCCCCACTATATGCACACTCACTACAAGCATACACCCCCCACTATATGCACACTCACTACAAGTATACACCCCCCACTATATACACACTCACTACAAGCATACATCCCCACTATATGCACACTCACTACAAGCATACACCCCCCACTATATGCACACTCACTACAAGCATACACCCCCCACTATATGCACACTCACTACAAGTATACACCCCCCACTATATACACACTCACTACAAGCATACACCCCCCACTATATGCACACTCACTACAAGCATACACCCCCCACTATATGCACACTCACTACAAGAATACACCCCCCACTATATGCACACTCACTACAAGCATACACCCCCACTATATGCACACTCACTACAAGCATACACCCCCCACTATATGCACACTCACTATAAGCATACACCCCCCACGATATGCACACTCACTATAAGCGTACACCCCCACTATATGCACACTCACTACAAGCATACACCCCCCACTATATGCACACTCACTACAAGTATACACCCCCCACTATATGCACACTCACTACAAGCATACACCCCCCATTATATGCATACTCACTATAAACCATACACCCCCACTATATGCACACTCACTACAAGCATACACCCCCACTTTATGCACACTCACTACAAGCATACACCCCCCACTATATGAACACTCACTACAAGTATACACCCCCCACTATATACACACTCCCTACAAGCATACACCCCCACTATATGCACACTCACTACAAGTATACACCCCCCACTATATGCACACTCACTACAAGCATACACCCTCCACTATATGCACACTAACTACAAGCATACACCCTCCTCTATATGCACACTCACTACAAGCATACACCCCCACTATATGCACACTCAGTACAAGTATACACCCCCCACTATATGCACACTCACTACAAGTATACACCCCCCACTATATGCACACTCACTACAAGTATACACCCCCCACTATATGCACACTCACTACAAGTATACACCCCCCAATATATGCACACTCACTACAAATATACACCCCCCACTATATGCACACTCACTACAAGCATACACCCCCCACTATATGCACACTCACTATAAACCATACACCCCCACTATATGCACACTCACTACAAGCATACACCCCCCACTATATATACACTCCCTACAAGTATACACCCCCCACTATATGCACACTCACTACTAGTATACACCCCCCACTATATGCACACTCACTACAAGTATACACCCCCCACTATATGCACACTCACTACAAGCATACACCCCCCACTATATGCACACTCACTATAAACCATACACCCCCACTATATGCACACTCACTACAAGCATACACCCCCACTATATATACACTCCCTACAAGCATACACCCCCCACTATATGCACACTCACTACAAGTATACACCCCCCACTATATGCACACTCACTACAAGCATACATCCCCCACTATATGCCCACTCACTACAAGCATACACCCTCCACTATATGCACACTCACTACAAGCATACACCCCCCACTATATGCACACTCACTACAAGCATACACCCCCACTATATATACACTCCCTACAAGTATACACCCCCCACTATATGCACACTCACTACAAGTATACACCCCCCACTATATGCACACTCACTACAAGTATACACCCCCCACTATATGCACACTCACTACAAGCATACACCCCCACTATATGCACACTCACTATAAACCATACACCCCCACTATATGCACACTCACTACAAGCATACACCCCCACTATATATACACTCCCTACAAGCATACACCCCCCACTATATGCACACTCACTACAAGTATACACCCCCCACTATATGCACACTCACTACAAGCATACATCCCCCACTATATGCCCACTCACTACAAGCATACACCCTCCACTATATGCACACTCACTACAAGCATACACCCCCCACTATATGCACACTCACTACAAGCATACACCCCCACTATATGCACACTCACTACAAGCACAACCCCCCACTATATGCACACTCACTACAAGCACAACCCCCCACTATATGCACACTCACTACAAGTATACACCCCCCACTATATGCACACTCACTACAAGCATACACCCTCCACTATATGCACACTCACTACAAGCATACACCCTCCTCTATATGCACACTCACTACAAGCATACACCCCCACTATATATACACTCCCTACAAGTATACACCCCCACTATATATACACTCCCTACAAGTATACACCCCCCACTATATGCACACTCACTACAAGTATACACCCCCCACTATATGCACACTCACTACAAGTATACACCCCCCACTATATGCACACTCACTACAAGCATACACCCCCCACTATATGCACACTCACTATAAACCATACACCCCCACTATATGCACACTCACTACAAGCATACACCCCCACTATATATACACTCCCTACAAGCATACACCCCCCACTATATGCACACTCACTACAAGTATACACCCCCCACTATATGCATACTCACTACAAGCATACATCCCCCACTATATGCCCACTCACTACAAGCATACACCCTCCACTATATGCACACTCACTACAAGCATACACCCCCCACTATATGCACACTCACTACAAGCATACACCCCCACTATATGCACACTCACTACAAGCACAACCCCCCACTATATGCACACTCACTACAAGCACAACCCCCCACTATATGCACACTCACTACAAGCATACACCCCCACTATATGCACACTCACTACAAGTATACACCCCCCACTATATGCACACTCACTACAAGCATACACCCTCCACTATATGCACACTCACTACAAGCATACACCCTCCCCTATATGCACACTCACTACAAGCATACACCCCACTATATGCACACTCAGTACAAGTATACACCCCCCACTATATGCACACTCGCTACAAGTATACACCCCCCACTATATGCACACTCACTACAAGTATACACCCCCCAATATATGCACACTCACTACAAGTATACACCCCCCACTATATGCACACTCACTACAAGTATACACCCCCCAATATATGCACACTCACTACAAGTAAACACCCCCCACTATATGCACACTCACTATAAACCATACACCCCCACTATATGCACACTCACTACAAGCATACACCCCCAATATATATACACTCCCTACAAGTATACACCCCCCACTATATGCACACTCACTACAAGTATACACCCCCCACTATATGCACACTCACTACAAGTATACATCCCCCACTATATGCACACTCACTTCAAGCATACACCCCCCACTATATGCACACTCACTATAAACCATACACCCCCACTATATGCACACTCACTACAAGCATACACCCCCACTATATATACACTCCCTACAAGCATACACCCCCCACTATATGCACACTCACTACAAGTATACACCCCCCACTATATGCACACTCACTACAAGCATACATCCCCCACTACATGCCCACTCACTACAAGCATACACCCCCCACTATATGCACACTCACTACAAGTATACACCCTCCACTATATGCACACTCACTACAAGCATACACCCCCCACTATATGCACACTCACTACAAGCATACACCCCCACTATATGCACACTCACTACAAGCACAACCCCCCACTATATGCACACTCACTACAAGCACAACCCCCCACTATATGCACACTCACTACAAGCATACACCCCCCACTATATACACACTCACTACAAGCATACACCCCCCACTGTATGCACACTCACTACAAGCATACACCCCCCACTATATGCACACTCACTACAAGCGTACATCCCCACTATATACACACTCGCTACAAGCATACAACCCCCTCACTATATGCACACTCACTATAAACCATACACCCCACACTATATGCACACTCAGTACAAGCATACACCCCCACTATATGCACACTCACTATAAGCATACACCCCCACTATATGCACACTCACTACAAGCATTCACCCCCCACTATATGCACACTCAGTACAAGCATATACCCCCACTATATGCACACTCACTACAAGCATACACCCCCCACTATATGCACACTCACTACAAGTATACACCTGCCACTATATGCACACTCACTACAAGCATACACCCCCCACTATATGCACACTCACTACAAGCATAAACCCCCCACTACATGCACACTCACTACAAGCATACACCCCCCACTACATGCACACTCACTACAAGCATACACCCCCCACTACATGCAAACTCACCACAAGCACAACCCCCGCACTATATACACACTCACTACAAGCATACACCCCCCACTATATGCACACTCACTATAAACCATACACCCCCCACTATATGCACACTCAGTACAAGCATACACCCCCACTATATGCACACTCACTACAAGCATACACACCACACTATATGCACACTCCCTACAAGCATACACCCCCCACTATATGCACACTCACTACAAGCATACACCCCCCACTATATGCACACTCACTACAAGCATTCACCCCCCACTATATGCACACTCACTACAAGCATACACCCCCCACTGTATGCACACTCACTACAAGCATACACCCTCACTATATGCACACTCACTACAAGCATACACCCCCCACTATGTGCACACTCACTACAAGCATACACCCCCCACTATATGCACACTCACTACAAGTATACACCTCCCACTATATGCACACTCGCTACAAGCATACACCCCCCACTATATGCACACTCACTATAAACCATAAACCCCCCACTATATGCACACTCACTACAAGCATACACCCCCCACTATATGCACACTCACTACAAGTATACACCTCCCACTATATGCACACTCGCTACAAGCATACACCCCCCACTATATTCACACTCACTACAAGTATACACCTCCCACTATATGCACACTCGCTACAAGTATACACCTCCCACTATATGCACACTCGCTACAAGCATACACCCCCCACTATATGCACACTCACTATAAACCATAAACCCCCCACTATATGCACACTCACTACAAGCATACACCCCCCACTATATGCACACTCACTACAAGCATACACCCCCACTATATGCACACTCACTACAAGCATACACCCCCCACTATATGCAAACTCACTACAAGCATACACCCCCACTATATGCACACTCACTACAAGCATACACCCCCCCACTATATGCACACTCACTACAAGCATACACCCCCCACTATATGTACACTCACTATAAACCATAAACCCCCCACTATATGCACACTCACTACAAGCATACACCCCCCACTATATGCACACTCACTACAAGCATACACCCCCACTATATGCACACTCACTAAAAGCATACACCACCCCACTATATGCACACTCACTACAAGCATACACCCCCCACTATATGCACACTCACTACAAGCATTCACCCCCCACTATATGCACACTCACTACAAGCATACACCCCCCACTATATACACACTCACTACAAGCATACACCCCCCACTATATGCACACTCACTACAAGCATACACCCCCCACTATATGCACATTCACTATAAACCATACACCCCCCACTATATGCACACTCGCTACAAGCATACACCCCCCCACTATATGCACACTCACTATAAACCATCCACCCCCCACTATATGCACACTCACTACAAGCATACACCCCCCACTATATGCACACTCAGTACAAGCATACACCCCCACTATATGCACACTCACTACAAGCATACACCCCCACCATATGCACACTCACTACAAGCATACACCCCCCACTATATGCACACTCACTACAAGCATACACCCCCCACTATATGCACACTCACTACAAGCATACACCCCCCCACTATATGCACACTCACTACAAGCATACACCCCCCACTATATGCACACTCACTACAAGCATACACCCCCCACTATATGCACACTCACTACAAGCATACACCCCCACTATATGCACACTCACTACAAGCATACATCCCCCACTATATGCACACTCACTACAAGCATACACCCCCCACTATATGCACACTCACTACAAGCATACACCCCCCACTATATGCACACTCACTACAAGCATACACCCCCCACTATATGCACACTCACTACAAGCATACACCCCCCACTACATTCACACTCACTACAAGCATACACCCCCCACTACACGCACACTCACTGCAAGCACAACCCCCCCCACTATATGCACACTCACTACAAGCATACACCCCCACTATATGCACACTCACTACAAGCATACACCCCCCACTATATGCACACTCACTACAAGCATACACCCCCACTATATGCACACTCACTACAAGCATACACCCACACTATATGCACACTCGCTACAAGCATACACCCCCCACTATATGCATACTCACTACAAGCATACACCCCCCAGTATATGCACACTCACTACAAGCATACACCCCCACTATATGCACACTCACTACAAACATACACCCCCCCACTATATGCACACTCACTACAAGCATACACCCCCCCATTATATGCACACTCACTACAAGCATACACCTCCCACTATATGCACACTCACTACATGCATACACCCCCCACTATATGCACACTCACTACAAGCATACACCCCCCACTATATGCATAATCACTACAAGCATACACCCCCCACTATATTTACACTCACTACAAGCATACACCCCCCACTATATGCACACTCACTACAAGCATACACCCCCCACTATATGCACACTCACTATAAACCATACACCCCCCAATATATGCACACTCACTATAAACCATACACCCCCCACTATATGCCCACTCACTACAAGCATACACCCCCCACTATATACACACTCACTACAAGCATACACTCCCCACTATATGCACACTCACTACAAGCATACACCCCACACTATATGCACACTCACTATAAGCATACACCCCCCACTATATGCACACTAACTACAAGCATACACCCCCCACTATATGCACACTCACTACAAGCATACACCCCCACTATATGCACACTCAGTACAAGCATACACCCCCCACTATATGCACACTCACTACAAGCATACACCCCCCACTATATGCACACTCACTATAAACCATACACCCCCCACTATATGCACACTCGCTATAAACCATACAACCCCCACTATATGCACACTCACTATAACCCATACACCCCCACTATATGCACACTCACTACAAGCATACACCCCCCATTATATGCACACTCACTATAAACCATACACCCCCCACTATATGCACACTCACTACAATTATACACCCCCCACTATATGCACACTCACTACAAGCATACACCCCCCACTATATGCACACTCACTACAAGCATACACCCCCCACTATATGCACACTCACTACAAGCATACACCCCCCACTATATGCATACTCACTACAAGTATCGACCCCCCACTATATGCACACTCACTACAAGCATACACCCCCCACTATATGCACACTCACTACAAGCATACACCCCCACTATATGCACACTCACTACAAGCATACACCCCCCACTATATGCACACTCACTACAAGCATACACCCCCCACTATATGCACACTCACTACAAGCATACACCCCCCACTATATGCACACTCACTACAAGCATACACCCCCCACTATATGCACACTCACTACAAGCGTACACCCCCCACTATATGCACACTCACTACAAGCATACACCCCCCACTATATGCACACTCACTACAAGCATACAACCCCCACTATATGCACACTCACTACAAGCATACACCCCCCACTATATGCACACTCACTACAAGCATACACCCCCCACTATATGCACACTCACTACAAGCATACACCCCCCCACTATATGCACACTCACTACAAGCATACATTGTTAGAGGTACTCTGCCCACGAAGCCTCATGTTTCGCTTGTCTCTTGTTAGAGGTACTCTGCCCACAACTGGCCCACGAAGCCTCATGTTGTCTCTTGTTAGAGGTACTCTGCACACAAGTGGCCCATGAAGCCTCATGTTGTCTCGCTTGTCTCTTGTTAGAGGTACTCTGCCCACGAAGCCTCATGTTGTCTCTTGTTAGAGGTACTCTGCACACAAGTGGCCCATGAAGCCTCATGTTGTCTCGCTTGTCTCTTGTTAGAGGTACTCTGCCCACGAAGCCTCATGTTGTCTCACTTGTCTCATGTTAGAGGTACTCTACCTACGAAGCCTCATGTTGTCTCGCTTGTCTCTTGTTAGAGGTACTCTGCCTACGAAGCCTCATGTTGTCTCTTGTTAGAGGTACTCTGCCCACGAAGCCTCATGTTGTCTCTTGTTAGAGGTACTCTGCCCACCAAGCCTCATGTTGTCTCTTGTTAGAGGTACTCTGCCCACCAAGCCTCATGTTGTCTCTTGTTAGAGGTACTCTGCCCACAACTGGCCCACGAAGCCTCATGTTGTCTCGCTTGTCTCTTGTTAGAGGTGCTCTGCCCACGAAGCCTCATGTTGTCTCGCTTGTCTCTTGTTAGAGGTCCTCTGCCCACCAAGCCTCATGTTGTCTCTTGTTAGAGGTACTCTGCCCACCAAGCCTCATGTTGTCTCGCTTGTCCCTTGTTAGAGGTACTCTGCCCACAACTGGCCCACGAAGCCTCATGTTGTCTCGCTTGTCTCTTGTTAGAGGTACTCTGCCCACAACTGGCCCACGAAGCCTCATGTTGTCTCACTTGTCTCTTGTTAGAGGTACTCTGCCCACGCAGCCTCATGTTGTCTCTTGTTAGAGGTACTCTGCCCACGAAGCCTCATGTTGTCTCGATTGTCTCTTGTTAGAGGTACTCTGCCACAACTGGCCCACGAAGCCTCATGTTGTCTCGCTTGTCTCTTGTTAGAGGTGCTCTGCCCACGAAGCCTCATGTTGTCTCTTGTTAGAGGTACTCTGCCCACAAAGCCTCATGTTGTGTCGCTTGTCTCTTGTTAGAGGTCCTCTGCCCACCAAGCCTCATGTTGTCTCTTGTTAGAGGTACTCTGCCCACAAAGCCTCATGTTGTCTCGCTTGTCTCTTGTTAGAGGTACTCTGCCCACAACTGGCCCACGAAGCCTCATGTTGTCTCGCTTGTCTCTTGTTAGAGGTACTCTGCCCACAACTGGCCCACGAAGCCTCTTGTTGTCTCGCTTGTCTCTTGTTAGAGGTACTCTGCCCACGAAGCCTCATGTTGTCTCGCTTGTCTCTTGTTAGAGGTACTCTGCCCACGAAGCCTCATGTTGTCTCTTGTTAGAGGTACTCTGCCCACGAAGCCTCATGTTGTCTCTTGTTAGAGGTACTCTGCCCACGAAGCCTCATGTTGTCTCGATTGTCTCTTGTTAGAGGTACTCTGCCCACAACTGGCCCACGAAGCCTCATGTTGTCTCGCTTGTCTTTTGTTAGAGGTACTCTGCCTATAACTGGCACACGAAGCCTCATGTTGTCTCTTGTTAGAGGTACTCTGCCCACCAAGCCTCATGTTGTCTCTTGTTAGAGGTACTCTGCCCACCAAGCCTCATGTTGTCTCTTGTTAGAGGTACTCTGCCCACCAAGCCTCATGTTGTCTCTTGTTAGAGGTCCTCTGCCCACGAAGCCTCATGTTGTCTCTTGTTAGAGGTCCTCTGCCCACAAAGCCTCATGTTGTCTCTTGTTAGAGGTACTCTGCCTACGAAGCCTCATGTTGTCTCTTGTTAGAGGTACTCTGCCCACGAAGCCTCATGTTGTCTCTTGTTAGAGGTACTCTGCCCACGAAGCCTCATGTTGTCTCTTGTTAGAGGTACTCTGCCCACTAAGCCTCATGTTGTCTCTTGTTAGAGGTACTCTGCCCACGAAGCCTCATGTTGTCTCTTGTTAGAAGTACTCTGCCCACGAAGCCTTATGTTGTCTCTTGTTAGAGGTACTCTGCCCACCAAGCCTCATGTTGTCTCTTGTTAGAGGTACTCTGCCCACAACTGGCCCACGAAGCCTCACGTTGTCTCGCTTGTCTCTTGTTAGAGGTACTCTGCCTACAACTGGCATACGAAGCCTCATGTTGTCTCTTGTTATAGGTACTCTGCCTATGAAGCCTCATGTTGTCTCGCTTGTCTCTTGTTAGAGGTACTCTGCCTACAACTGGCACACGAAGCATCATGTTGTCTCTTGTTAGAGGTACTCTGCCTACGAAGCCTCATGTTGTCTTACTTGTCTCTTGTTAGAGGTACTCTGCCCACGAAGCCTCATGTCTCGCTTGTCTCTTGTTAGAGGTTCTCTGCCCACAACTGGCCCACGAAGCCTCATGTTGTCTCGCTTGTCTCTTGTTAGAGGTCCTCTGCCCACGGAGCCTAATGTTTTCTCGCTTGTCTCTTGTTAGAGGTACTCTGCCCACAACTGGCCCACGAAGCCTCATGTTGTCCCTTGTTAGAGGTACTCTGCCTACGAAGCCTCATGTTGTCTCGCTTGTCTCTTGTTAGAGGTACTCTGCCTACGAAGCCTCATGTTGTCTCTTGTCAGAGGTACTCTGCCTACGAAGCCTCATGTTGTCTCGCTTGTCTCTTGTTAGAGGTACTCTGCCCACAACTGGCCCACGAAGCCTCATGTTGTCTCGCTTGTCTCTTGTTAGAGGTACTCTGCCCACGAAGCCTCATGTTGTCTCGCTTGTCTCTTGTTAGAGGTACTCTGCCCACGAAGCCTCATGTTGTCTCGCTTGTCTCTTGTTAGAGGTACTCTGCCCACAACTGGCCCACGAAGTCTCATGTTGTCTCGCTTGTCTCTTGTTAGAGGTACTCTGCCTGCAACTGGCCCACGAAGCTTCACATTGTCTCGCTTGTCTCTTGTTAGAGGTACTCTGCCTACAACTGGCACACGAAGCCTCATGTTGTCTCTTGTTAGAGGTACTCTGCCCACGAAGCCTCATGTTGTCTCACTTGTCTCTTGTTAGAGGTACTCTGCCCACAACTGGCCCACGAAGCCTCATGTTGTCTCGCTTGTCTCTTGTTAGAGGTACTCTGCCTACAACTGGCACACGAAGCCTCATGTTGTCTCTTGTTAGAGGTACTCTGCCCACGAAGCCTCATGTTGTCTCTTGTTAGAGGTACTCTGCCCACCAAGCCTCATGTTGTCTCTTGTTAGAGGTACTCTGCCTATGAAGCCTCATGTTGTCTCGCTTGTCTCTTGTTAGAGGTACTCTGCCTACAACTGGCACACGAAGCATCATGTTGTCTCTTGTTAGAGGTACTCTGCCTACGAAGCCTCATGTTGTCTTACTTGTCTCTTGTTAGAGGTACTCTGCCCACGAAGCCTCATGTCTCGCTTGTCTCTTGTTAGAGGTACTCTGCCCACAACTGGCCCACGAAGCCTCATGTTGTCTCGCTTGTCTTTTGTTAGAGGTCCTCTGCCCACGGAGCATAATGTTTTCTCGCTTGTCTCTTGTTAGAGGTACTCTGCCCACAACTGGCCCACGAAGCCTCATGTTGTCCCTTGTTAGAGGTACTCTGCCTACGAAGCCTCATGTTGTCCCTTGTTAGAGGTACTCTGTCTACGAAGCCTCATGTTGTCTCGCTTGTCTCTTGTTAGAGGTACTCTGCCTACGAAGCCTCATGTTGTCTCTTGTCAGAGGTACTCTGCCTACGAAGCCTCATGTTGTCTCGCTTGTCTCTTGTTAGAGGTACTCTGCCCACAACTGGCCCACGAAGCTTCACATTGTCTCGCTTGTCTCTTGTTAGAGGTACTCTGCCTACAACTGGCACACGAAGCCTCATGTTGTCTCTTGTTAGAGGTACTCTGCCCACAACTGGCCCACGAAGCCTCATGTTGTCTCGCTTGTCTCTTGTTAGAGGTACTCTGCCCACGAAGCCTCATGTTTTCTCGCTTGTCTCTTGTTAGAGGTACTCTGCCCACAACTGGCCCACGAAGCCTCATGTTGTCCCTTGTTAGAGGTACTCTGCCTACGAAGCCTCATGTTGTCTCGCTTGTCTCTTGTTAGAGGTACTCTGCCTACGAAGCCTCATGTTGTCTCTTGTCAGAGGTACTCTGCCTACGAAGCCTCATGTTGTCTCGCTTGTCTCTTGTTAGAGGTACTCTACCCACGAAGCCTCATGTTGTCTCGCTTGTCTCTTGTTAGAGGTACTCTGCCTACGAAGCCTCATGTTGTCTCGCTTGTCTCTTGTTAGAGGTACTCTGCCCACAACTGGCCCACGAAGCCTCATGTTGTCTCGCTTGTCTCTTGTTAGAGGTACTCTGCCTGCAACTGGCCCACGAAGCCTCATGTTGTCTCGCTTTTCTCTTGTTAGAGGTACTCTGCCTAAGAAGCCTCATGTTGTCTCGCTTGTCTCTTGTTAGAGGTACTCTGCCCACAACTGGCCCACGAAGCCTCATGTTGTCTCGCTTGTCTCTTGTTAGAGGTACTCTGCCTGCAACAGGCACACGAAGCCTCATGTTGTCTCGCTTGTCTCTTGTTAGAGGTACTCTGCCTACGAAGCCTCTTGTTGTCTCGCTTGTCTCTTATTAGAGGTACTCTGCCTACAACTGGCACACAAAGCCTCATGTTGTCTCTTGCTAGAGGTACTCTGCCCACGAAGCCTCATGTTGTCTCTTGTTAGAGGTACTCTGCCCACGAAGCCTCATGTTGTCTCTTGTCAGAGGTACTCTGCCCACGAAGCCTCATGTTGTCTCTTGTTAGAGGTACTCTGCCCACCAAGCCTCATGTTGTCTCGCTTGTCTCTTGTTAGAGGTACTCTGCCTACAACTGGCACACGAAGCCTCATGTTGTCCCTTGTTAGAGGTACTCTGCCTACGAAGCCTCATGTTGTCTCTTGTTAGAGGTACTCTGCCCACAACTGGCCCACGAAGCCTCACATTGTCTCGCTTGTCTCTTGTTAGAGGTACTCTGCCCACGAAGCCTCATGTTGTCTCTTGTTAGAGGTACTCTGCCCACGAAGCCTCATGTTGTCTCTTGTTAGAGGTACTCTGCCCACGAAGCCTTATGTTGTCTCGCTTGTCTCTTGTTAGAGGTACTCTGCCTACAACTGGCACACGAAGCCTCATGTTGTCTCTTGTTAGAGGTACTCTGCCTACGAAGCCTCATGTTGTCTCTTATTAGAGGTACTCTGCCTACGAAGCCTCATGTTGTCTCTTGTTAGAGGTTCTCTGCCCACGAAGCCTCATGTTGTCTCACTTGTCTCTTGTTAGAGGTACTCTGCCCACAAAGCCTAATGTTGTCTCGCTTGTCTCTTGTTAGAGGTACTCTGCCCACGAAGCCTCATGGTGTCTCTTGTTAGAGGTACTCTGCCCACGAAGCCTCATGTTGTCTCTTGTTAGAGGTACTCTGCCCACCAAGCCTCATGTTGTCTCTTGTTAGAGGTCCTCTGCCCACGAAGCCTCATGTTGTCTCGCTTGTCTCTTGTTAGAGGTACTCTGCCCACAACTGGCCCACGAAGCCTCATGTTTTCTCTTGTTAGAGGTACTCTGCCCACAAAGCCTTATGTTGTCTCGCTTGTCTCTTGTTAGAGGTACTCTGCCTACAACTAGCACACGAAGCCTCATGTCGTCTCTTGTTAGAGGTACTATGCCTACGAAGCCTCATGTTGTCTCTTGTTAGAGGTTCTCTGCCCACGAAGCCTCATGTTGTCCCTTGTTAGAGGTACTCTGCCTACGAAGCCTCATGTTGTCTCTTGTTAGAGGTTCTCTGCCCACGAAGCCTCATGTTGTCTCTTGTTAGAGGTACTCTGCCCACGAAGCCTCATGTTGTCCCTTGTTAGAGGTACTCTGCCTACGAAGCATCATGTTGTCTCTTGTTAGAGGTTCTCTCCCCACGAAGCCTCATGTTGTCTCTTGTTAGAGGTTCTCTGCCCACGAAGCCTCATGTTGTCTCACTTGTCTCTTGTTAGAGGTACTCTGCCCACGAAGCCTAATGTTGTCTCGCTTGTCTCTTGTTAGAGGTACTCTGCCCACGAAGCCTCATGGTGTCTCTTGTTAGAGGTACTCTGCCCACGAAGCCTCATGTTGTCTCTTGTTAGAGGTACTCTGCCCACGAAGCCTCATGTTGTCCCTTGTTAGAGGTACTCTGCCTACGAAGCCTCATGTTGTCTCTTGTTAGAGGTACTCTGCCCACGAAGCCTAATGTTGTCTCGCTTGTCTCTTGTTAGAGGTCCTCTGCCCACGAAGCCTCATGTTGTCTCTTGTTAGAGGTACTCTGCCCACGAAGCCTCATGTTGTCTCGCTTATCTCTTGTTAGAGGTACTCTGCCCACAACTGGCCCACGAAGCCTCATGTTGTCTCTTGTTAGAGGTACTCTGCCCACGAAGCCTCACGTTGTCTCTAGATGATTTGGATGTGAGGGAGCACTGGCTTCTTCCCTACCTGACTACCTACACACAAGCCTGCCTGGCTACCCACCTACATAGTTACCTACCTACATACACGTCTCTCTATCTCAAGGAGAACAGCCCACCAGGTATAAAGGTTCAGTACTTGGTGCGCGCGGTTTCTGGAGCCCGGCTCAGTGGCGCACCCTTTGTACAGAAGATGAATGTGAAAGACGTGTTTTATTCCATGGCAAAAAAAAGTTTAGTGGAAACGTTTTCTGTGAGAAACACTTTTTTTGCCATGGAATAAAATGTGTTTTTTTTTTCATATTCATCTTGTGTGCTGCGGAGAGATTTATTTTTGCTACCCAGTTACCTATGAACTTACCTCCATATCTACCTACCGATATCCAAGGAAGATTGTAGCTCACCAAACAGTGTTACAGAGCAGGTTATGTTTCACCACTTCTCATGCTGGACAAAGGCGAAGAGAAGTCGCTGAAATGTAGCCTACTCTGGAACACTCCTGAATTCTGCACTTCTGGGGACTGCACTGGAAAAATGCAGAAACTAAGATGTTTGTCCTGCAGATGCTGCAGTGATGGGTTTTGGCTGGAAGAAGTCGTCATGTCGGGCTGAGCCAGATGGAGAACAGAAGGAAAGAGGACGACGCCGACCGTATAAGACGTGAATTGTGAGTCAGTTATTGTAACTGTATGTATAGTATTGCGCAACACAAGTGGGGTCTGATTCTGGGGTGTGTATTATGGTGGGGGACGGATTTTGGGGTGTGTATTATGGTGGGGGACGGATTTTGGGGGGTGTATTATGGTGGGGGACGGATTTTGGGGTGTGTATTATGGTGGGGGACGGATTTTGGGGTGTGTATTATGGTGGGGGACGGATTTTGGGGTGTGTTATGGTGGGGGGTCTGATTCTGGGGGTGTGTATTATGGTGGGGGGGGTCTGATTCTAGGGGGGTGTATTATGGTGGGGGGGTCTGATTCTGGGGGTCTGGATTAAAATGGTTGTTCTCACTGGAAGGTCCTTACAGGGAGAAAAATATATAGGGACAATTCTGGAAGAAAAAAACACCCTGGGACAAGCCACACCCATATTGCCGACACACCTTGTGACTTTACCCCCTGCTTTAGACACTGATCTAAGTTGATTGTGGTGTCCAAAAATTCCGAAATGTCCAAAGTGCCGGTAGCTCAGTGGAGCGGAGTACAACCCGCGGGGCCCCAATCAGCTGAGAGGACGGGCGGAGATTCCCTACCTGCCTCCGGCTCGTCCATCGGTGCTGTAATAATGCTGGCAGCGTCATCAGCCAGTAGTAATGGAGCACCGAGAACACTGATCAATGCTGTGCTATGGGCTCCTATGGCACAACATTGTTCAGTGTCTGCAATCACAAGATTGCATCTAATAGTCCCCATGGCAGTGTCTTCCAAACAGTGTGCCTCCAGCTGTTGCAAAACTACAAAAGGCTGTCCAGGCATGCTGGGAGTTGTAGTTATGCAACGACTGGAGACACAGTTTGGAAAAGACTGCCCTACGGGGAATAGTAAAATTGTGAGGGTGAAAAAATGTAAAACCAAAAAGGAATCAAATGTTAATAAGCCCCTCCCCTAATAAAAGTTGGAATTCCCCCCCCCCTTTTTTCCCCATTTTGAAATAAATTAATGTAAACAAAAATAAACCTAACCATATGTGGTATTGTTGTGTGCATAAGTGTCAGAATAATAAAATACAACTAAATGAAACCGCACGGTCAGTGGCGTAAATGGTAAAAAAAAACACAAAAAAAAAAAAGGATTGTAAATTTTTGGTCACTTCATATTCCAGAAAAAAAGGACATGTGTTAAAAAGTGACCAAAAAGTCAGAACAATAATGGTACCAATAAAAACTACAGATCACAGCAGAAAAAATGAGCCTCATACAACCCGGTATATGGAAAAATAAGAGGGGTCGGAAGAGATAAATCATGGGGGGGGGGGGAAACTCCCGACAAACCCCCTCTCGGTCCTTACGGGAATACAAATACTCTGTGTTCCCTTCCCTGTGGCTGCGTTGCACAATAGAGCAACACAACAACTCCAGAGTGGGTGGAGACTACACTATACCAGGCCAGGAGAGTGTGCGGACTACACTATACCGGGCCAGGAGAGTGTGCGGACTACGCTATACCGGGCCAGGAGAGTGTGCGGATTACGCTATACCGGGCCAGGAGAGTGTGCGGACTACGCTATACCGGGTCAGGAGAGTGTGCGGACTACCCTATACCGGGTCAGGAGAGTGTGCGGACTACCCTATACCGGGCCAGGAGAGTGTGCGGACTACCCTATACCGGGTCAGGAGAGTGTGCGGACTACCCTATACCGGGTCAGGAGAGTGTGCGGACTACCCTATACCGGGCCAGGAGAGTGTGCGGACTACGCTATACCGGGCCAGGAGAGTGTGCGGACTACGCTATACCGGGCCAGGAGAGTGTGCGGACTACACTATACCGGGCCAGGAGAGTGTGCGGACTACCCTATACCGGGCCAGGAGAGTGTGCGGACTACGCTATACCGGGCCAGGAGAGTGTGCGGACTACGCTATACCGGGCCAGGAGAGCGTGCGGACATGTATTAAAAAGTGACCAAAAAGTCAGAACAATAATGGTACCGATAAAATCTACAGATCACAGCGGAAAAAATGAGCCTCATACAGCCCGGTATATGGAAAAATAAGAGGGGTCAGAAGAGATAAATCATAGGGGGAAAAAAACTCCTGACAAACCCCCTCTCGGTCCTTACGGGAATACAAATACTCTGTGTTCCCTTCCCTGTGGCTGCGCTGCACAATAGAGCAACACAACAACTCCAGAGTGGGTGGAGACTACACTATACCGGGCCAGGAGAGTGTGCGGATTAAACTATACCAGGCCAGGAGAGTGTGCGGACTACACTATAACGGTCCAGGAGAGTGTGCGGACTACCCTATACCGGGCCAGGAGAGTGTGCGGACTACGCTATACCGGGCCAGGAGAGTGTGCAGACTACACTATACCAGGCCAGGAGAGTGTGCGGACTACCCTATACCGGGCCAGGAGAGTGTGCGGACTACGCTATACCGGGCCAGGAGAGTGTGCGGACTACGCTATACCGGGCCAGGAGAGTGTGCGGACTACACTATACCAGGCCAGGAGAGTGTGCGGACTACGCTATACCGGGCCAGGAGAGTGTGCGGACTACCCTATACCAAGCCAGGAGAGTGTGCGGACTACGCTATACCGGGCCAGGAGAGTGTGCGGACTACCCTATACCGGGCCAGGAGAGTGTGCGGACTACGCTATACCGGGCCAGGAGAGTGTGCGGACTACGCTATACCGGGCCAGGAGAGTGTGCGGACTACCCTATACCGGGCCAGGAGAGTGTGCGGACTACACTATACCGGGCCAGGAGAGTGTGCGGACTACCCTATACCGGGCCAGGAGAGAGTGCGGACTACCCTATACCGGGCCAGGAGAGTGTGCGGACTACCCTATACCGGGCCAGGAGAGTGTGCGGACTACACTATACCGGGCCAGGAGAGTGTGCGGACTACGCTATACCGGGCCAGGAGAGTGTGCGGACTTCGCTATACCGGGCCAAGAGAGTGTGCGGACTGCGCTATACCGGGCCAGGAGAGTGTGCGGACTGCGCTATACCGGGCCAGGAGAGTGTGCGGACTACGCTATACCGGGCCAGGAGAGTGTGAGGACTACGCTATACCGGGCCAGGAGAATGTGCGGACTGCGCTATACCGGGCCAGGAGAGTGTGTGGACTACGCTATACCGGGCCAGGAGAGTGTGCGGACTACGCTATACCGGGCCAGGAGAGTGTGCGGACTACCCTATACCGGGCCAGGAGAGTGTGCGGACTACCCTATACCGGGCCAGGAGAGTGTGCGGACTACACTATACCGGGCCAGGAGAGTGTGCGGACTACGCTATACCGGGCCAGGAGAGTGTGCGGACTACCCTATACCGGGTCAGGAGAGTGTGCGGACTACGCTATACCGGGCCAGGAGAGTGTGCGGACTACCCTATACCGGGCCAGGAGAGTGTGCGGACTACGCTATACCGGGCAAGGAGAGTGTGCGGACTACGCTATACTGGGCCAGGAGAGTGTGCGGACTACACTATACCGGGCCAGGAGAGTGTGCGGACTACACTATACCAGGCCAGGAGAGTGTGCGGACTACACTATGCCGGGCCAGGAGAGTGTGTGGACTACCCTATACCGGGCCAGGAGAGTGTGCGGACTACGCTATACCGGGCCAGGAGAGTGTGCGGACTACCCTATACCGGGTCAGGAGAGTGTGCGGACTACCCTATACCGGGCCAGGAGAGTGTGCGGACTACGCTATACCGGGTCAGGAGAGTGTGCGGACTACCCTATACCGGGCCAGGAGAGTGTGCGGACTACCCTATACCGGGTCAGGAGAGTGTGCGGACTACCCTATACCGGGCCAGGAGAGTGTGCGGACCATACTATACCGGGCCAGGAGAGTGTGCGGACTACGCTATACCGGGCCAGGAGAGTGTGCGGACTACGCTATACCGGGCCAAGAGAGTGTGCGGACTGCGCTATACAGGGCCAGGAGAGTGTGCGGACTGCGCTATACCGGACCAGGAGAGTGTGCGGACTACGCTATACCGGGCCAGGAGAGTGTGCGGACTACGCTATACCGGGCCAGGAGAATGTGCGGACTGCGCTATACCGGGCCAGGAGAGTGTGTGGACTACGCTATACCGGGCCAGGAGAGTGTGCGGACTACGCTATACCGGGCCAGGAGAGTGTGCGGACTACCCTATACCGGGCCAGGAGAGTGTGCGGACTACCCTATACCGGGCCAGGAGAGTGTGCGGACTACGCTATACCGGGCCAGCAGCGTGTGCAGACTATGCTATACCGGGCCAG
This sequence comes from Hyla sarda, assembly GCF_029499605.1. Taxonomy (NCBI): domain Eukaryota; kingdom Metazoa; phylum Chordata; class Amphibia; order Anura; family Hylidae; genus Hyla; species Hyla sarda. The sequence goes on along the minus strand of NW_026608795.1, from coordinate 137,834 downwards.
TAGCATGTGCGGACTACGCTATACCGGGCCAGGAGAGTGTGCGGACTACACTATACCGGGCCAAGATAGTGTGCGGACTACGCTATACCGGGCCAGGAGAGTGTGCGGACTACACTATACCGGGCCAGGAGAGTGTGCGGACTACACTATACCAGGCCAGGAGAGTGTGCGGACTACACTATACCGGGCCAGGAGAGTGTGCGGACTACACTATACCGGTCCAGGAGAGTGTGCGGACTACACTATACCGGGCCAGGAGAGTGTGCGGACTACGCTATACCGGGTCAGGAGAGTGTGCGGACTACACTATACCGGGCCAGGAGAGTGTGCGGACTACGCTATACCGGGTCAGGAGAGTGTGCGGACTACTCTATACCGGGCCAGGAGAGTGTGCGGACTACGCTATACCGGGCCAGGAGAGTGTGCGGACTACGCTATACCGGGCCAGGAGAGTGTGCGGACTACCCTATACCGGGTCAGGAGAGTGTGCGGACTACGCTATACCGGGCCAGGAGAGTGTGCGGACTACCCTATACCGGGCCAGGAGAGTGTGCGGACTACGCTATACCGGGCCAGGAGAGTGTGCGGACTACGCTATACTGGGCCAGGAGAGTGTGCGGACTACGCTATACTGGGCCAGGAGAATGTGCGGACTACACTATACCGGGCCAGGAGAGTGTGCGGACTACACTATACCAGGCCAGGAGAGTGTGCGGACTACACTATGCCGGGCCAGGAGAGTGTGCGGACTACCCTATACCGGGCCAGGAGAGTGTGCGGACTACGCTATACCGGGCCAGGAGAGTGTGCGGACTACCCTATACCGGGTCAGGAGAGTGTGCGGACTACCCTATACCGGGCCAGGAAAGTGTGCGGACTACGCTATACCGGGTCAGGAGAGTGTGCGGACTACCCTATACCGGGCCAGGAGAGTGTGCGGACTACCCTATACCGGGTCAGGAGAGTGTGCGGACTACCCTATACCGGGCCAGGAGAGTGTGCGGACTACGCTATACCGGGCCAGGAGAGTGTGCGGACTACCCTATACCGGGCCAGGATAGTGTGCGGACTACGCTATACCGGGCCAGGAGAGTGTGCGGACTACGCTATACCGGGCCAGGAGAGTGTGCGGACTACACTATACCAGGCCAGGAGAGTGTGCGGACTACCCTATACCAAGCCAGGAGAGTGTGCGGACTACGCTATACCGGGCCAGGAGAGTGTGCGGACTACCCTATACCGGGCCAGGAGAGTGTGCGGACTACGCTATACCGGGCCAGGAGAGTGTGCGGACTACGCTATACCGGGCCAGGAGAGTGTGCGGACTACCCTATACCGGGCCAGGAGAGTGTGCGGACTACACTATACCGGGCCAGGAGAGTGTGCGGACTACCCTATACCGGGCCAGGAGAGAGTGCGGACTACCCTATACCGGGCCAGGAGAGTGTGCGGACTACCCTATACCGGGCCAGGAGAGTGTGCGGACTACACTATACCGGGCCAGGAGAGTGTGCGGACTACGCTATACCGGGCCAGGAGAGTGTGCGGACTTCGCTATACCGGGCCAAGAGAGTGTGCGGACTGCGCTATACCGGGCCAGGAGAGTGTGCGGACTGCGCTATACCGGGCCAGGAGAGTGTGCGGACTACGCTATACCGGGCCAGGAGAGTGTGAGGACTACGCTATACCGGGCCAGGAGAATGTGCGGACTGCGCTATACCGGGCCAGGAGAGTGTGTGGACTACGCTATACCGGGCCAGGAGAGTGTGCGGACTACGCTATACCGGGCCAGGAGAGTGTGCGGACTACCCTATACCGGGCCAGGAGAGTGTGCGGACTACCCTATACCGGGCCAGGAGAGTGTGCGGACTACACTATACCGGGCCAGGAGAGTGTGCGGACTACGCTATACCGGGCCAGGAGAGTGTGCGGACTACCCTATACCGGGTCAGGAGAGTGTGCGGACTACGCTATACCGGGCCAGGAGAGTGTGCGGACTACCCTATACCGGGCCAGGAGAGTGTGCGGACTACGCTATACCGGGCAAGGAGAGTGTGCGGACTACGCTATACTGGGCCAGGAGAGTGTGCGGACTACACTATACCGGGCCAGGAGAGTGTGCGGACTACACTATACCAGGCCAGGAGAGTGTGCGGACTACACTATGCCGGGCCAGGAGAGTGTGTGGACTACCCTATACCGGGCCAGGAGAGTGTGCGGACTACGCTATACCGGGCCAGGAGAGTGTGCGGACTACCCTATACCGGGTCAGGAGAGTGTGCGGACTACCCTATACCGGGCCAGGAGAGTGTGCGGACTACGCTATACCGGGTCAGGAGAGTGTGCGGACTACCCTATACCGGGCCAGGAGAGTGTGCGGACTACCCTATACCGGGTCAGGAGAGTGTGCGGACTACCCTATACCGGGCCAGGAGAGTGTGCGGACCATACTATACCGGGCCAGGAGAGTGTGCGGACTACGCTATACCGGGCCAGGAGAGTGTGCGGACTACGCTATACCGGGCCAAGAGAGTGTGCGGACTGCGCTATACAGGGCCAGGAGAGTGTGCGGACTGCGCTATACCGGACCAGGAGAGTGTGCGGACTACGCTATACCGGGCCAGGAGAGTGTGCGGACTACGCTATACCGGGCCAGGAGAATGTGCGGACTGCGCTATACCGGGCCAGGAGAGTGTGTGGACTACGCTATACCGGGCCAGGAGAGTGTGCGGACTACGCTATACCGGGCCAGGAGAGTGTGCGGACTACCCTATACCGGGCCAGGAGAGTGTGCGGACTACCCTATACCGGGCCAGGAGAGTGTGCGGACTACGCTATACCGGGCCAGCAGCGTGTGCAGACTATGCTATACCGGGCCAGTAGCATGTGCGGACTACGCTATACCGGGCCAGGAGAGTGTGCGGACTACACTATACCGGGCCAAGATAGTGTGCGGACTACGCTATACCGGGCCAGGAGAGTGTGCGGACTACACTATACCGGGCCAGGAGAGTGTGCGGACTACACTATACCAGGCCAGGAGAGTGTGCGGACTACACTATACCGGGCCAGGAGAGTGTGCGGACTACACTATACCGGTCCAGGAGAGTGTGCGGACTACACTATACCGGGCCAGGAGAGTGTGCGGACTACGCTATACCGGGTCAGGAGAGTGTGCGGACTACACTATACCGGGCCAGGAGAGTGTGCGGACTACGCTATACCGGGTCAGGAGAGTGTGCGGACTACTCTATACCGGGCCAGGAGAGTGTGCGGACTACGCTATACCGGGCCAGGAGAGTGTGCGGACTACGCTATACCGGGCCAGGAGAGTGTGCGGACTACCCTATACCGGGTCAGGAGAGTGTGCGGACTACGCTATACCGGGCCAGGAGAGTGTGCGGACTACCCTATACCGGGCCAGGAGAGTGTGCGGACTACGCTATACCGGGCCAGGAGAGTGTGCGGACTACGCTATACTGGGCCAGGAGAGTGTGCGGACTACGCTATACTGGGCCAGGAGAATGTGCGGACTACACTATACCGGGCCAGGAGAGTGTGCGGACTACACTATACCAGGCCAGGAGAGTGTGCGGACTACACTATGCCGGGCCAGGAGAGTGTGCGGACTACCCTATACCGGGCCAGGAGAGTGTGCGGACTACGCTATACCGGGCCAGGAGAGTGTGCGGACTACCCTATACCGGGTCAGGAGAGTGTGCGGACTACCCTATACCGGGCCAGGAAAGTGTGCGGACTACGCTATACCGGGTCAGGAGAGTGTGCGGACTACCCTATACCGGGCCAGGAGAGTGTGCGGACTACCCTATACCGGGTCAGGAGAGTGTGCGGACTACCCTATACCGGGCCAGGAGAGTGTGCGGACTACGCTATACCGGGCCAGGAGAGTGTGCGGACTACCCTATACCGGGCCAGGATAGTGTGCGGACTACGCTATACCGGGCCAGGAGAGTGTGCGGACTACGCTATACCGGGCCAGGAGAGTGTGCGGACTACACTATACCAGGCCAGGAGAGTGTGCGGACTACGCTATACCGGGCCAGGAGAGTGTGCGGACTACCCTATACCGGGCCAGGAGAGTGTGCGGACTACGCTATACCGGGCCAGGAGAGTGTGCGGACTACCCTATACCGGGTCAGGAGAGTGTGCGGACTACGCTATACCGGGCCAGGAGAGTGTGCGGACTACGCTATACTGGGCCAGGAGAGTGTGCGGACTACCCTATACCGGGCCAGGAGAGTGTGCGGACTATACTATACCGGGCCAGGAGAGTGTGCGGACTACCCAATACCGGGCCAGGAGAGAGTGCGGACTACCCTATACTGGGCCAGGAGAGTGTGCGGACTACCCTATACCGGGCCAGGAGAGTGTGCGGACTACACTATACCGGGCCAGGAGAGTGTGCGGACTACGCTATACCGGGCCAAGAGAGTGTGCGGACTGCGCTATACCGGGCCAGGAGAGTGTGCGGACTGCGCTATACCGGGCCAGGAGAGTGTGCGGACTACGCTATTCCGGGCCAGGAGAGTGTGCGGACTACGCTATACCGGGCCAGGAGAATGTGCAGACTGCGCTATACCGGGCCAGGAGAGTGTGCGGACTACGCTATACCGGGCCAGGAGAGTGTGCGGACTACCCTATACCGGGCCAGGAGAGTGTGCGGACTACCCTATACCGGGCCAGGAGAGTGTGCGGACTACGCTATACCGGGCCAGGAGAGTGTGCGGACTACCCTATACCGGGCCAGGAGAGTGTGCGGACTACCCTATACCGGGCCAGGAGAGTGTGCGGACTACGCTATACCGGGCCAGGAGAGTGTGCGGACTACGCTATACCGGGCCAGCAGCGTGTGCGGACTACGCTATACCGGGCCACCAGCGCGTGCGGACTACGCTATACCGGGCCAGTAGTGTGTGCGGACTACCCTATACCGGGCCAGGAGAGTGTGCGGACTACGCTATACCGGAGGACGTCCGGTGTGAGGGGAGACTTTCAAACCCATGCAACCTCACACCGGCGGTGACTACAGCTCTGATGTCCACTCATGGCGGCTCAGGTGAGGAGGCCGAGAATGCAGGCGGCGGCAGGAAGGGAGGGTGGTTGTATATATACGGTGTGAGTGTATGTAATGTATGATGATGATCTGTGCATATGTATGATGTCTGTGTGATGTGTATATAATGTGTGTATGATGTCTCTATGTGTGTTTGTGAGGTATGATGGGGGCAGTGGTTGGTGTATGTATGATGTGCGTATATGTAGGGGGTGGGTGTGTGTGTGTGTGTATGATGTCTGTGTGTGTGTCTGTGTGTGTATGTAATGTATGATGTGGAGGGGGTAGTGGTGGGTGTATGTATCGTGTATTTGTGATGTGTGTGTGTGTGTATGTATGGTGTATCTGTGATGTGTGTGTATGTGATTTATGATGTGGGGGGGGGTAGTGGTGGGTGTATGTATGGTGTATCTGTGATGTGTGTATGTAATGTATGATGTGGAGGGGGTAGTGGTGGGTGTATGTATGGTGTATCTGTGATGTGTGTATGTAATGTATGATGTGGAGGTGGTAGTGGTGGGTGTATGTATGGTGTATTTGTGATGTGTGTATGTAATGTATGATGTGGAGGGGGTAGTGGTGGGTGTATGTATGGTGTATTTGTGATGTGTGTATGTGATGTATGATGTGGAGGGGGTAGTGGTGGGTGTATGTATGGTGTATCTGTGATGTGTGTATGTAATGTATGATGTGGAGGGGGTAGTGGTGGGTGTATGTATGGTGTATCTGTGATGTGTGTATGTAATGTATGATGTGGAGGTGGTAGTGGTGGGTGTATGTATGGTGTATCTGTGATGTGTGTATGTAATGTATGATGTGGAGGTGGTAGTGGTGGGTGTATGTATCGTGTATTTGTGATGTGTGTGTGTGTATGTATGGTGTATCTGTGATGTGTGTGTATGTGATTTATGATGTGGGGGGGGGGGTAGTGGTGGGTGTATGTATGGTGTATCTGTGATGTGTGTATGTAATGTATGATGTGGAGGGGGTAGTGGTGGGTGTATGTATGGTGTATCTGTGATGTGTGTATGTAATGTATGATGTGGAGGGGGTAGTGGTGGGTGTATGTATGGTGTATCTGTGATGTGTGTATGTAATGTATGATGTGGAGGTGGTAGTGGTGGGTGTATGTATGGTGTATTTGTGATGTGTGTATGTAATGTATGATGTGGAGGGGGTAGTGGTGGGTGTATGTATGGTGTATCTGTGATGTGTGTATGTAATGTATGATGTGGAGGTGGTAGTGGTGGGTGTATGTATGGTGTATCTGTGATGTGTGTATGTAATGTATGATGTGGAGGTGGTAGTGGTGGGTGTATGTATGGTGTATCTGTGATGTGTGTATGTAATGTATGATGTGGAGGGGGTAGTGGTGGGTGTATGTATGGTGTATTTGTGATGTGTGTGTGTGGGTGTATGTATGGTGTATCTGTGATGTGTGTATGTAATGTATGATGTGGAGGGGGTAGTGGTGGGTGTATGTATGGTGTATCTGTGATGTGTGTATGTAATGTATGATGTGTGTGTGTGTGTGTGTGTGTGTGTGTGTGTGTATGTATGGTGTATCTGTGATGTGTGTGTATGTGATTTATGATGTGGAGGGGGTAGTGGTGGGTGTATGTATGGTGTATCTGTGATGTGTGTATGTAATGTATGATGTGGAGGTGGTAGTGGTGGGTGTATGTATGGTGTATCTGTGATGTGTGTATGTAATGTATGATGTGGAGGTGGTAGTGGTGGGTGTATGTATGGTGTATCTGTGATGTGTGTATGTAATGTATGATGTGGAGGGGGTAGTGGTGGGTGTATGTATGGTGTATCTGTGATGTGTGTATGTAATGTATGATGTGGAGGTGGTAGTGGTGGGTGTATGTATGGTGTATCTGTGATGTGTGTATGTAATGTATGATGTGGAGGGGGTAGTGGTGGGTGTATGTATGGTGTATTTGTGATGTGTGTGTGTGGGTGTATGTATGGTGTATCTGTGATGTGTGTATGTAATGTATGATGTGGAGGGGGTAGTGGTGGGTGTATGTATGGTGTATCTGTGATGTGTGTATGTAATGTATGATGTGTGTGTGTGTGTGTGTGTGTGTGTATGTATGGTGTATCTGTGATGTGTGTGTATGTAATTTATGATGTGGGGGGGGGGGGGGGGGGGGGCACTGCCGCCGCCACCAGTTGTGCCATCTAATATTTTATTTATTTTTTAGTGGTTTCTGGCCACCCGCCGACCAAGAGCCCCACGGATGTATGCAAACACGCCCGAACCAAAACTACAACTCCCAGCATGTTACACCATAACCTAAACTGTAGAACTATAAAGTGTAACATGCTGGGAGTTGTAGTTTTAGTTCGAGTCAGCTGCAGAGCCATAGGCTGCATCAGGGCATGCTGGGTGTTGTAGTTACTAACTGTAATTCCCAGTATTCCTTGACACAGACTACGGCTCTGCAGCTGACATGGACCAAAACTACAACTCCCAGCATGTTACACAATAACCTTAACTGTACTATACAGTGCAACATGCTGCAACACCCACACAACCATAGGCTGCATCAGGGCATGCTGGGAGTTGTAGTCATCTAGTAACTAAATGCAACTTCCAGCATTTTCTGACACAAAATGCAGCACATAAACTGGAGAAGGAGAACCCCCCCCCCCCCCCCGAGTAACACATAAGTCCCTATGAAGGCTGAAAAATAGTGATTAAAATATTTTAAAAACTGCGTATATATGTGAATAAGCCCCTTTCCTAATAAAAGTTTCCAATTTCCTTTAATGTACAAAAATAAACATAAGTGATATCGCTACATGTGGAAATGTCCAGGCTATTAAAATAAAATGTTAGTTAAACTGTACGGTGAACGGTGTAAATGTAAAAATAGTCCAGAGTTGCTCATTTTTGGTCACTTCATATGAGAGATTTTTTTTATATAAGGTGATCAAAAAGTTACATCTAGACTTATCTGGGCTTCCCTCGGGCATAAAAGGATCTAGCTACTGCTCTCTCTCCCGCCGCTAATATCCTGACATACTGCGATCACCGTGGCCGCTATTAAACCATCAGATCACCGCTGTCTAAGTTGACATCAGTGTCTAAAAGAATCTTATATCCATCTCTGGAGAGTGTGCGGACTGCGCCATACCGGGCCAGCAGAGTGTGCGGACTGCGCCATACCGGGCCAGAGTGTGCGAACTGCGCCATACCGGGCCAGCAGAGTGTGCGGACTGCGCCATACCGGGCCGGCAGAGTGTGCGGACTGCGCCATACCGGGCCGGCAGAGTGTGCGGACTGCGCCATACCGGGCCAGAGTGTGCGAACTGCGCCATACCGGGCCAGCAGAGTGTGCGGACTGCGCCATACCGGGCCGGCAGAGTGTGCGGACTGCGCCATACCGGGCCAGCAGAGTGTGCGGACTGCGCCATACCGGGCCGGCAGAGTGTGCGGACTGCGCCATACCGGGCCAGCAGAGTGTGCGGACTGCGCCATACCGGGCCGGCAGAGTGTGCGGACTGCGCCATACCGGGCCAGCAGAGTGTGCGGACTGCGCCATACCGGGCCGGCAGAGTGTGCGGACTGCGCCATACCGGGCCAGCAGAGTGTGCGAACTGCGCCATACCGGGCCAGCAGAGTGTGCGGACTGTGCCATACCGGGCCGGCAGAGTGTGCGGACTGCGCCATACCGGGCCAGCAGAGTGTGCGGACTGCGCCATACCGGGCCAGCAGAGTGTGCGGACTGCGCCATACCGGGCCGGCAGAGTGCGCGGACTGCGCCATACCGGGCCAGCAGAGTGTGCGGACTGCGCCATACCGGGCCAGCAGAGTGTGCGGACTGCGCCATACCGGGCCAGAAGTGTGCGGACTGCGCCATACCGGGCCAGCAGAGTGTGAAATATGGAGGAGGAATTTTAGCTAATTTCTCCCCATTTCATATCCAATCCCCTCTATTTTATGTTCAGTCAATGAACATGAAATTGGGCTAGTTGGCTTTATGAAATAGAGGGATTGGACATTAATTAGGGGGAATTTCATCATTTATTATATCGCAATCGCACATTTTTCCCATATCGTGCAGCCCTAGTTCTCTCGTGTGCAGCTCACAATGTACTTGGTCATTTGTCACGTGTCTGCCCTCATGGTCATGTGGTGGGTTTGTCATCACCATTTTGGCTTCCCATACCAGGTCTAGTACCCTACATTCCCCGGCCATACTCTCCTCATCTCTGCTCTGCAGGTTGTAGGGCTGAAACAACTTATCAGGTTGTCAATATTTCCACTAATACCTTTTGGTCATTCGGATTATTACACACACAACCTAAAGCACGAAAAACAAAATGGCAGTACAGTGAATGTTACACCAGCAAATGATACTCGTCTCAGAGTTACCACAGTTGGTCCACAAAACCAAATGTCCACCAACAAAAGAGGACCAATTATGTAAGAATATATAGCTTTAGTCAACATATAAGACATTTAAAAATAGGAGGAATATTAAAATCAAGGCACATACAGGACCAGATGACGAGGTGGTAAGAGGTATCGCATCACATGGAATAATCAATTGGTTAACTCTCTGAACAACTATTACAGTATCTATGTACAGGGCAAGAAAACAGACTATATCAGGAGTCAGGTTATTGTAGACAGAAAAGAAGTCCTACAAAAACACAAGGAGTAAAGGACGGCAATAATAGAGCTATCCGCCATGCATGTTACCACCTACCTAACTGATTTGTCCTTCTCCGTATTCCATGTGATGCTAGACCTCTTACCATCTCCAGTCATCTGGTCCTGTTGCTGTATGTGCCGTGATTTTAATATTCCTTCTATTTTTAAATGTATGTCTTTTTTTGATATATGTTGACTAAAGCTATATATTCTTACATAATTGGTCTTCTCTTGTTGGTGGACACTGTATGTGTTGTTGTCACATAGCTCACTTTCAGCCGTCATAGTATTGTTAAATGTCATGTTCTCTGTTCTGCTGGGTTTACCATGATCTTAGGTGGTCACACAGGCCGTCATGTCACCTTCTGGTCAGGTCTGCTGGGTTCACCATGTTCTTAGGAGGTCACACAGGCCATCATGTCACCTTGTGGTCAGGTCTGCTGGATTCATCATGTTCTTAGGTGGTCACACAGGCCATCATGTCACCTTGTGGTCTGGTCTGCTGGATTCATCATGTTCTTAGGAGGTCACACAGGCCATCATGTCACCTTGTGGTCAGGTCTGCTGGGTTCACCATGTTCTTAGGTGGTCACACAGGCCATCATGTCACCTTGTGGTCAGGTCTGCTGGGTTCACCATGTTCTTGGGTGGTCACACAGGCCATCATGTTACCTTGTGGTCAGGTCTGCTGGGTTCACCATGTTCTTGGGTGGTCACACAGGCCATCATGTCACCTTGTGGTCAGATCTGCTGGATTCATCATGTTCTTAGAGGTCACAGGCCATCATGTCACCATGTGGTCAGGTCTGCTGGGTTCACCATGTTCTTAGGTGGTCACACAGGCCATCATGTCACCTTGTGGTCAGGTCTGCTGGGTTCACCATGTTCTTAGGAGGTCACACAGGCCGTCATGTCACCTTGTGGTCAGGTCTGCTGGGTTCACCATGTTCTTAGGTGGTCACACAGGCCATCATGTCACCTTGTGGTCAGGTCTGCTGGGTTCACCATGTTCTTAGGTGGTCACACAGGCCATCATGTCACCTGGTCAGGTCTGCTGGGTTCACCATGTTCTTAGGAGGTCACACAGGCCATCATGTCACCTTGTGGTCAGATCTGCTGGGTTCACCATGTTCTTGGGTGGTCACACAGGCCGTCATGTCACCTTGTGGTCAGATCTGCTGGATTCATCATGCTCTTAGAGGTCACAGGCCATCATGTCACCTTGTGGTCAGGTCTGCTGGGTTCACCATGTTCTTGGGTGGTCACACAGGCCATCATGTCACCTTGTGGTCAGGTCTGCTGGGTTCACCATGTTCTTAGGTGGTCACACAGGCCATTATGTCACCTGGTCAGGTCTGCTGGGTTCACCATGTTCTTAGGTGGTCACACAGGCCATCATGTCACCTTGTGGTCAGGTCTGCTGGGTTCACCATGTTCTTAGGTGGTCACACAGGCCATCATGTCACCTTGTGGTCAGGTCTGCTGGGTTCACCATGTTCTTAGGTGGTCACACAGGGCATCATGTCACCTGGTCAGGTCTGCTGGGTTTACCATGATCTTAGGTCACACAGGCCATCATGTCACCTTGTGGTCAGGTCTGCTGGGTTCACCATGTTCTTAGGTGGTCACACAGGCCATCATGTCACCTTGTGGTCAGGTCTGCTGGGTTTACCATGATCTTAGGTCACACAGGCCATCATGTCACCTTGTGGTCAGGTCTGCTGGGTTCACCATGTTCTTAGGTGGTCACACAGGCCATCATGTCACCTGGTCAGGTCTGCTGTGTTTACCATGATCTTAGGTCACACAGGCCATCATGTCACCTTGTGGTCAGGTCTGCTGGGTTCACCATGTTCTTAGGTGGTCACACAGGCCATCATGTCACCTTGTGGTCAGGTCTGCTGGGTTCACCATGTTCTTAGGTGGTCACACAGGCCATCATGTCACCTGGTCAGGTCTGCTATGTTTACCATGATCTTAGGTCACACAGGCCATCATGTCACCTTGTGGTCAGGTCTGCTGGGTTCACCATGTTCTTAGAGGTCACAGGCCATCTTGTCACCTTGTGGTCAGGTCTGCTGGGTTCACCATGTTCTTAGGTGGTCACACAGGCCATCATGTCACCTTGTGGTCAGGTCTGCTGGGTTCACCATGTTCTTAGGTGGTCACACAGGCCATCATGTCACCTTGTGGTCAGGTCTGCTGGGTTCACCATGTTCTTAGGTGGTCACACAGGCCATCATGTCACCTTGTGGTCAGGTCTGCTGGGTTTACCATGATCTTAGGAGGTCACACAGGCCATCATGTCACCTTGTGGTCAGGTCTGCTGGGTTTACCATGATCTTAGAGGTCACACAGGCCATCATGTCGCCTTGTGGTCAGGTCTGCTGGGTTCACCATGTTCTTAGGTGGTCACACAGGCCATCATGTTACCTTGTGGTCAGGTCTGCTGGGTTCACCATGTTCTTAGGAGGTCACACAGGCCATCATATCACCTTGTGGTCTGGCCTGCTGGTTTTACCATAATCTTAGGTCACACAGGCCATCATGTCACCTTGTGGTCTGGTCTGCTGGGTTTACCATGATCTTAGGTCACACAGGCCATCATGTCACCTGGTCAGGTCTGCTGGGTTTACCATGATCTTAGGTCACACAGGCCATCATGTCACCTTGTGGTCAGGTCTGCTGGGTTCACCATGTTCTTAGGTGGTCACACAGGCCATCATGTCACCTTGTGGTCAGGTCTGCTGGGTTCACCATGTTCTTAGGTGGTCACACAGGCCATCATGTCACCTTGTGGTCAGGTCTGCTGGGTTTACCAAGATCTTAGGTGGTCACACAGGCCATCATGTCACCTTGTGGTCAGGTCTGCTGGGTTCACCATGTTCTTAGGAGGTCACACAGGCCATCATGTCACCTTGTGGTCAGGTCTGCTGGGTTCACCATGTTCTTAGGTGGTCACACAGGCCATCATGTCACCTGGTCAGGTCTGCTGTGTTTACCATGATCTTAGGTCACACAGGCCATCATGTCACCTTGTGGTCAGGTCTGCTGGATTTATCATGTTCTTAGGTGGTCACACAGGCCATCATGTCACCTTGTGGTCAGGTCTGCTGGATTCATCATGTTCTTAGAGGTCACAGGCCATCATGTCACCTTGTGGTCAGGTCTGCTGGGTTCACCATGTTCTTAGGTGGTCACACAGGCCATCATGTCACCTTGTGGTCAGGTCTGCTGGGTTTACCATGATCTTAGGAGGTCACACAGGCCATCATGTCACCTTGTGGTCAGGTCTGCTGGGTTCACCATGTTCTTAGGTGGTCACACAGGCCATCATGTCACCTTGTGGTCAGGTCTGCTGGGTTCACCATGTTCTTAGGTGGTCACACAGGCCATCATGTCACCTTGTGGTCTGGTCTGCTGGATTCATCATGTTCTTAGGAGGTCACACAGGCCATCATGTCACCTTGTGGTCAGGTCTGCTGGGTTCACCATGTTCTTAGGTGGTCACACAGGCCATCATGTCACCTTGTGGTCAGGTCTGCTGGGTTCACCATGTTCTTAGGTGGTCACACAGGCCATCATGTCACCTTGTGGTCAGATCTGCTGGGTTCACCATGTTCTTAGGTGGTCACACAGGCCATCATGTCACCTGGTCAGGTCTGCTGGGTTCACCATGATCTTAGGTCACACAGGCCATCATGTCACCTTGTGGTCAGGTCTGCTGGGTTCACCATGTTCTTAGGTGGTCACACAGGCCATCATGTTACCTTGTGGTCAGGTCTGCTGGGTTTACCATGATCTTAGGTCACACAGGCCATCATGTCACCTTGTGGTCTGGTCTGCTGGGTTCACCATGATCTTAGGTCACACAGGCCATCATGTCACCTGGTCAGGTCTGCTGGGTTCACCATGATCTTAGGAGGTCACACAGGCCATCATGTCACCTTGTGGTCAGGTCTGCTGTGTTTACCATGATCTTAGGTGGTCACACAGGCCATCATGTCACCTTGTGGTCTGGTCTGCTGGGTTCACCATGTTCTTAGGTGGTCACACAGGCCATCATGTCACCTTGTGGTCTGGTCTGCTGGGTTCACCATGTTCTTAGGTGGTCACACAGGCCATCATGTCACCTTGTGGTCAGGTCTGCTGGGTTCACCATGTTCTTAGGTGGTCACACAGGCCATCATGTCACCTGGTCAGGTCTGCTGGGTTTACCATGATCTTAGAGGTCACAGACCATCATGTCACCTGGTCAGGTCTGCTGGGTTCACCATGATCTTAGAGGTCACACAGGCCATCATGTCACCTTGTGGTCAGGTCTGCTGGGTTCACCATGTTCTTAGGTGGTCACACAGGCCATCATGTCACCTTGTGGTCAGGTCTGCTGGGTTTACCATGATCTTAGGTCACACAGGCCATCATGTCACCTTGTGGTCAGGTCTGCTGGGTTCACCATGTTCTTAGGTGGTCACACAGGCCATCATGTTACCTTGTGGTCAGGTCTGCTGGGTTTACCATGATCTTAGGTCACACAGGCCATCATGTCACCTTGTGGTCTGGTCTGCTGGGTTCACCATGATCTTAGGTCACACAGGCCATCATGTCACCTGGTCAGGTCTGCTGTGTTTACCATGATCTTAGGTGGTCACACAGGCCATCATGTCACCTTGTGGTCTGGTCTGCTGGGTTCACCATGTTCTTAGGTGGTCACACAGGCCATCATGTCACCTTGTGGTCTGGTCTGCTGGGTTCACCATGTTCTTAGGTGGTCACACAGGCCATCATGTCACCTTGTGGTCAGGTCTGCTGGGTTCACCATGTTCTTAGGTGGTCACACAGGCCATCATGTCACCTGGTCAGGTCTGCTGGGTTTACCATGATCTTAGAGGTCACAGACCATCATGTCACCTGGTCAGGTCTGCTGGGTTCACCATGATCTTAGAGGTCACACAGGCCATCATGTCACCTTGTGGTCAGGTCTGCTGGGTTCACTATGTTCTTAGGTGGTCACACAGGCCATCATGTAACCTTGTGGTCAGGTCTGCTGGGTTCACCATGTTCTTGGGTGGTCACACAGGCCATCATGTCACCTTGTGGTCAGGTCTGCTGGGTTCACCATGTTCTTGGGTGGTCACACAGGCCATCATGTCACCTTGTGGTCAGGTCTGCTGGGTTTACCATGATCTTAGAGGTCTGGGTCATTTCTTATGTATTTAGGACAGTCATGCTGTAGGCTGCCACAATGACTTGGATGTGTCTCATGTAATTCGGTTTGTGCCTTTTAGGTTCCCAGATAATGGTATTTTCTCTGCGATTCCTTTTATCTATTGGTAAGTATTTGCTCTGTAGGTTAGTTGTCACTTTGGTCCTTTTACGTTTGGTTGCCTTGACCACAAACTTAATATATTTAATGCTAACTATGTACTCAACATTTTTATGCAGTTTTGGTGACATTTCTTTTTGTGTGTGTACAGATCCTGTAGTCGGATATTACACATCCGCTGTCTCCTCGTTCCCTTTCTTGATAACTTTCAGACAAAGAGGAGACTGAGAAGGGAGCAGCATGTGACTACACAGGGATTGTCTGTAGTCTGTTACCATAGAGAGGCATAGCCATTGCCTCATACATTATTTTAGTTGCATTGGAACATATGAATTTCCCTTTAGACATGGAGAGAAGAAACATGTAACTCAAGATCTGTGCAAGATCAGTAAAGCAAAGAGTTTAAAGTTTCCCTGCATTTTGAATTAATGTTCAATGGTTGAATATTTAAGGGGGACTCCACTCTGATGTACAAAATCTGATTAATAAAGCAATAGGAAACAAATCCTTTAGTGGTGCCAAGTCTTGGTGCTCGCTCTGACCTCAGCTGGGTGTCTACTGTTTCCAGGCAGCCCCCCGGGGATCTGTGCCGCCATCTCCCACCTCAGTATTACCTCTCAAATGGTTTCATTATGGACCTGTAGTCCGGCAGTAGATGGAGCCTCTGTACAGAGCGTCAATGTTATATAAGGACATGGTATATATGCGGATACAGTGGAGCCAAAGCCCTTGGCGCCCCCCCCCAAAACCCTTATCCAAACCTTTTTACCCTTTTGAGTTTCTGGATTTCTGAAGACAAACATCTCTTTTTCCGGGACGTTCCCCACTGACCCTAATGAAATTGTAGCGTAACCAGTCCCATCATTTTAAGGCTAAGAATAGTCCCAGGAGCTCCGCACCGCAATGACTCTCCTTGTGGTCTGTCATTTTGTTATTGTTTAGCGGGAACCAAAATAAATAAAAAATCTCTGGGTATCTTCAAAAATCTCAGAAAAGTCTTAAGTGCTCCAGAGTACACGGCCTCACACTACACGATCCGTTGTAAATGTCTATAAAGGTGATAGGAACCACAGTATGAGATTGTGCCATGTAATTCTTAGTCCAGACTCCCTCTTCTAGCCTCCGCATTCAGACCCCTCCACCCCCCCCCCCAGGGGCTCCACCTCCAGACCAACTCCCCCACCCCCCCACCTTTGGCATCTGCCTCCAGCCCCCCCACTCCTCTGGCCTCCAGACTCCAAATCCATTTTGATGGTTTCACATAACTGGTTACACGTCCTTGGTTTCGTTGTGTATGTGTTCCATACGTTCCCATTATCACAGCCTTGATGACTCTGACAGACAGGACAGGTGTGAATAAACCAGCGCTGTATGGCACGACCGCTGCCTCTAATAATAATAATAATAATAATGGAGGATTGTCTGTAATCCCAGCGCTGTATGACACGACCGCTGCCTCTAATAATAATAATAATAATAATAATGGAGGATTGTCTGTAATCCCAGCGCTGTATGACACGGCCGCTGCCTCTAATAATAATAATAATTAATAATGGAGGATTGTCTGTAATCCCAGAGCTGTATGACACGACCGCTGCCTCTAATAATAATAATAATAATGGAGGATTGTCTGTAATCCCAGCGCTGTATGACACGACCGCTGCCTCTAATAATAATAATAATGGAGGATTGTCTGTAATCCCAGCGCTGTATGACACGACCGCTGCCTCTAATAATAATAATGGAGGATTGTCTGTAATCCCAGCGCTGTATGACACGACCGCTGCCTCTAATAATAATAATAATAATAATGGATTGTCTGTAATCCCAGCGCTGTATGACACGACCGCTGCCTCTAATAATAATAATAATAATGGAGGATTGTCTGTAATCCCAGCGCTGTATGACACGACCGCTGCCTCTAATAATAATAATAATAATAATGGAGGACTGTCTGTAATCCCAGCGCTGTATGACACGACCGCTGCCTCTAATAATAATAATGGAGGATTGTCTGTAATCCCAGCGCTGTATGACACGACCGCTGCCTCTAATAATAATAATGGAGGATTGTCTGTAATCCCAGCGCTGTATGACACGACCGCTGCCTCTAATAATAATAATAATAATGGAGGATTGTCTGTAATCCCAGCGCTGTATGAAACGACCGCTGCCTCTAATAATAATAATAATAATGGAGGATTGTCTGTAATCCCAGCGCTGTATGACACGACCGCTGCCTCTAATAATAATAATAATAATAATAATGGAGGATTGTCTGTAATCCCAGCGCTGTATGACACGACCGCTGCCTCTAATAATAATAATGGAGGATTGTCTGTAATCCCAGCGCTGTATGACACGACCGCTGCCTCTAATAATAATAATAATAATAATGGAGGATTGTCTGTAATCCCAGCGCTGTATGACACGACCGCTGCCTCTAATAATAATAATGGAGGATTGTCTGTAATCCCAGCGCTGTATGACACGACCGCTGCCTCTAATAATAATAATAATAATAATAATGGAGGATTGTCTGTAATCCCAGCGCTGTATGACACGACCGCTGCCTCTAATAATAATAATAATAATGGAGGATTGTCTGTAATCCCAGCGCTGTATGACACGACCGCTGCCTCTAATAATAATAATAATAATGGAGGATTGTCTGTAATCCCAGCGCTGTATGACACGACCGCTGCCTCTAATAATAATAATAATAATGGAGGATTGTCTGTAATCCCAGCGCTGTATGACACGACCGCTGCCTCTAATAATAATAATAATAATGGAGGATTGTCTGTAATCCCAGTACTGTATGACACGACCGCTGCCTCTAATAATAATAATAATAATAATGGAGGATTGTCTGTAATCCCAGCGCTGTATGACACGACCGCTGCCTCTAATAATAATAATAATAATAATGGAGGATTGTCTGTAATCCCAGCGCTGTATGACACGACCGCTGCCTCTAATAATAATAATAATAATAATAATGGAGGATTGTCTGTAATCCCAGCGCTGTATGACACGGCCGCTGCCTCTAATAATAATAATAATTAATAATGGAGGATTGTCTGTAATCCCAGAGCTGTATGACACGACCGCTGCCTCTAATAATAATAATAATGGAGGATTGTCTGTAATCCCAGCGCTGTATGACACGACCGCTGCCTCTAATAATAATAATGGAGGATTGTCTGTAATCCCAGCGCTGTATGACACGACCGCTGCCTCTAATAATAATAATAATGGAGGATTGTCTGTAATCCCAGCGCTGTATGACACGACCGCTGCCTCTAATAATAATAATAATGGAGGATTGTCTGTAATCCCAGCGCTGTATGACACGACCGCTGCCTCTAATAATAATAATGGAGGATTGTCTGTAATCCCAGCGCTGTATGACACGACCGCTGCCTCTAATAATAATAATAATAATAATGGATTGTCTGTAATCCCAGCGCTGTATGACACGACCGCTGCCTCTAATAATAATAATAATAATGGAGGATTGTCTGTAATCCCAGCGCTGTATGACACGACCGCTGCCTCTAATAATAATAATAATAATAATGGAGGACTGTCTGTAATCCCAGCGCTGTATGACACGACCGCTGCCTCTAATAATAATAATGGAGGATTGTCTGTAATCCCAGCGCTGTATGACACGACCGCTGCCTCTAATAATAATAATGGAGGATTGTCTGTAATCCCAGCGCTGTATGACACGACCGCTGCCTCTAATAATAATAATAATAATGGAGGATTGTCTGTAATCCCAGCGCTGTATGAAACGACCGCTGCCTCTAATAATAATAATAATAATGGAGGATTGTCTGTAATCCCAGCGCTGTATGACACGACCGCTGCCTCTAATAATAATAATAATAATAATGGAGGATTGTCTGTAATCCCAGCGCTGTATGACACGACCGCTGCCTCTAATAATAATAATGGAGGATTGTCTGTAATCCCAGCGCTGTATGACACGACCGCTGCCTCTAATAATAATAATAATAATAATGGAGGATTGTCTGTAATCCCAGCGCTGTATGACACGACCGCTGCCTCTAATAATAATAATGGAGGATTGTCTGTAATCCCAGCGCTGTATGACACGACCGCTGCCTCTAATAATAATAATAATAATAATAATGGAGGATTGTCTGTAATCCCAGCGCTGTATGACACGACCGCTGCCTCTAATAATAATAATAATAATGGAGGATTGTCTGTAATCCCAGCGCTGTATGACACGACCGCTGCCTCTAATAATAATAATAATAATGGAGGATTGTCTGTAATCCCAGCGCTGTATGACACGACCGCTGCCTCTAATAATAATAATAATAATGGAGGATTGTCTGTAATCCCAGCGCTGTATGACACGACCGCTGCCTCTAATAATAATAATAATAATGGAGGATTGTCTGTAATCCCAGTACTGTATGACACGACCGCTGCCTCTAATAATAATAATAATAATAATAATGGAGGATTGTCTGTAATCCCAGCGCTGTATGACACGACCGCTGCCTCTAATAATAATAATAATAATGGAAGATTGTCTGTAATCCCAGCGCTGTATGACACGACCGCTGCTTCTAATAATAATAATAATAATGGAGGATTGTTTGTAATCCCAGCGCTGTATGACATGACCGCTGCCTCTAATAATAATAATGGAGGATTGTCTGTAATCCCAGCGCTGTATGACACGACCGCTGCTTCTAATAATAATAATAATAATGGAGGATTGTCTGTAATCCCAGCGCTGTATGACACGACCGCTGCCTCTAATAATAATAATAATAATAATAATAATAATGGAGGATTGTCTGTAATCCCAGCGCTGTATGACACGACCGCTGCCTCTAATAATAATAATAATAATAATGGAGGATTGTCTGTAATCCCAGCGCTGTATGACACGACTGCTGCCTCTAATAATAATAATAATAATGGAGGATTGTCTGTTATCCCAGCGCTGTATGACACGACCGCTGCCTCTAATAATAATAATAATAATAATGGAGGATTGTCTGTAATCCCAGCGCTGTATGACACGACTGCTGCCTCTAATAATAATAATAATAATAATGGAGGACTGTCTGTAATCCCAGCGCTGTATGACACGACCGCTGCCTCTAATAATAATAATAATAATGATAATGGAGGATTGTCTGTAATCCCAGCGCTGTATGACACGACCGCTGCCTCTAATAATAATAATAATAATAATGGAGGATTGTCTGTAATCCCAGCGCTGTATGACACGACCGCTGCCTCTCATAATAATAATAATAATAATAATGGAGGATTGTCTGTAATCCCAGCACTGTATGACACGACCGCTGCCTCTAATAATAATAATGGAGGATTGTCTGTAATCCCAGCGCTGTATGACACGACCGCTGCCTCTAATAATAATAATAATAATGGAGGATTGTCTGTAATCCCAGCGCTGTATGACATGACCGCTGCCTCTAATAATAATAATGGAGGATTGTCTGTAATCCCAGCACTGTATGACACGACCGCTGCCTCTAATAATAATAATAATAATGGAGGATTGTCTGTAATCCCAGCGCTGTATGACACGACCGCTGCCTCTAATAATAATAATGGAGGATTGTCTGTAATCCCAGCACTGTATGACACGACCGCTGCCTCTAATAATAATAATAATAATGGAGGATTGTCTGTAATCCCAGCGCTGTATGACACGACCGCTGCCTCTAATAATAATAATAATAATAATAATAATGGAGGATTGTCTGTAATCCCAGCGCTGTATGACACGACCGCTGCCTCTAATAATAATAATAATAATGGAGGATTGTCTGTAATCCCAGCGCTGTATGACACGACCGCTGCCTCTAATAATAATAATAATAATAATGGAGGATTGTCTGTAATCCCAGCGCTGTATGACACGACCGCTGCCTCTAATAATAATAATGGAGGATTGTCTGTAATCCCAGCGCTGTATGACACGACCGCTGCCTCTAATAATAATAATAATAATGGAGGATTGTCTGTAATCCCAGCGCTGTATGACACGACCGCTGCCTCTAATAATAATAATGGAGGATTGTCTGTAATCCCAGAGCTGTATGACACGACCGCTGCCTCTAATAATAATAATAATGGAGGATTGTCTGTAATCCCAGCGCTGTATGACACGACCGCTGCCTCTAATAATAATAATAATAATGGAGGATTGTCTGTAATCCCAGTACTGTATGACACGACCGCTGCCTCTAATAATAATAATAATAATAATAATAATAATGGAGGATTGTCTGTAATCCCAGCGCTGTATGACACGACCGCTGCCTCTAATAATAATAATAATAATGGAAGATTGTCTGTAATCCCAGCGCTGTATGACACGACCGCTGCTTCTAATAATAATAATAATAATGGAGGATTGTCTGTAATCCCAGCGCTGTATGACATGACCGCTGCCTCTAATAATAATAATGGAGGATTGTCTGTAATCCCAGCGCTGTATGACACGACCGCTGCCTCTAATAATAATAATAATAATAATAATAATGGAGGATTGTCTGTAATCCCAGCGCTGTATGACACGACCGCTGCCTCTAATAATAATAATAATAATAATGGAGGATTGTCTGTAATCCCAGCGCTGTATGACGCGGCTGCTGCCTCTAATAATAATAATAATAATAATAATAATGGAGGATTGTCTGTAATCCCAGCGCTGTATGACACGACCGCTGCCTCTAATAATAATAATAATAATAATGGAGGATTGTCTGTTATCCCAGCACTGTATGACACGACCGCTGCCTCTAATAATAATAATAATAATGGAGGATTGTCTGTAATCCCAGCGCTGTATGACACGACCGCTGCCTCTAATAATAATAATAATGGAGGATTGTCTGTAATCCCAGCGCTGTATGACACGACCGCTGCCTCTAATAATAATAATAATAATGGAGGATTGTCTGTAATCCCAGCGCTGTATGACACGACCGCTGCCTCTAATAATAATAATAATAATAATGGAGGATTGTCTGTAATCCCAGCGCTGTATGACACGACCGCTGCCTCTAATAATAATAATAATAATGGAGGATTGTCTGTAATCCCAGCGCTGTATGACACGACCGCTGCCTCTAATAATAATAATAATAATGGAGGATTGTCTGTAATCCCAGCGCTGTATGACACGACCGCTGCCTCTAATAATAATAATAATGGAGGATTGTCTGTAATCCCAGCGCTGTATGACACGACCGCTGCCTCTAATAATAATAATAATAATAGAGGATTGTCTGTAATCCCAGCGCTGTATGACACGACCGCTGCCTCTAATAATAATAATAATAATGGAGGATTGTCTGTAATCCCAGCGCTGTATGACACGACTGCTGCCTCTAATAATAATAATAATAATGGAGGATTGTCTGTAATCCCAGCACTGTATGACACGACCGCTGCCTCTAATAATAATAATAATAATAATAATGGAGGATTGTCTGTAATCCCAGGGCTGTATGACACGACCGCTGCCTCTAATAATAATAATGGAGGATTGTCTGTAATCCCAGCGCTGTATGACACGACCGCTGCCTCTAATAATAATAATAATAATGGAGGATTGTCTGTAATCCCAGCGCTGTATGACACGACCGCTGCCTCTAATTATAATAATGGAGGATTGTCTGTAATCCCAGCACTGTATGACACGACCGCTGCCTCTAATAATAATAATAATAATGGAGGATTGTCTGTAATCCCAGCGCTGTATGACACGACCGCTGCCTCTAATAATAATAATAATAATAATGGAGGATTGTCTGTAATCCCAGCGCTGTATGACACGACCGCTGCTTCTAATAATAATAATAATAATAATGGAGGATTGTCTGTAATCCCAGCGCTATATGACACGACCGCTGCTTCTAATAATAATAATAATAATGGAGGATTGTCTGTAATCCCAGCGCTGTATGACACGACCGCTGCCTCTAATAATAATAATGGAGGATTGTCTGTAATCCCAGCGCTGTATGACACGACCGCTGCCTCTAATAATAATAATAATAATAATGGAGGATTGTCTGTAATCCCAGCGCTGTATGACACGACCGCTGCCTCTAATAATAATAATAATAATAATAATAATAATGGAGGATTGTCTGTAATCCCAGCGCTGTATGACACGACCGCTGCCTCTAATAATAATAATAATAATAATGGAGGATTGTCTGTAATCCCAGCGCTGTATGACACGACCGCTGCCTCTAATAATAATAATAATAATGGAGGATTGTTTGTAATCCCAGCGCTGTATGACACGACCGCTGCCTCTAATAATAATAATGGAGGATTGTCTGTAATCCCAGCGCTGTATGACACGACCGCTGCCTCTAATAATAATAATAATAATAATGGAGGATTGTCTGTAATCCCAGCGCTGTATGACACGACCGCTGCCTCTAATAATAATAATAATAAAGGATTGTCTGTAATCTCAGCGCTGTATGACACGGCAGCTGCCTCTAATAATAATAATAATAATAATGGAGGACTGTCTGTAATCCCAGCGCTGTATGACACGACCGCTGCCTCTAATAATAATAATAATAATGGAGGATTGTCTGTAATCCCAGCGCTGTATGACACGACCGCTGCCTCTAATAATAATAATGGATTTTCTGTAATCCCAGCGCTGTATGACACGGCCGCTACCTCTAATAATAATAATAATAATAATAATAATGGAGGATTGTCTGTAATCCCAGCGCTGTATGACACGACCGCTGCCTCTAATAATAATAATAATAATGGAGGATTGTCTGTAATCCCAGCGCTGTATGACACGACCGCTGCCTCTAATAATAATAATAATAATGGAGGATTGTCTGTAATCCCAGCGCTGTATGACACGACCGCTGCCTTTAATTATAATAATGGAGGATTGTCTGTAATCCCAGCGCTGTATGACACGACCGCTGCCTCTAATAATAATAATAATGGATTGTCTGTAATACCAGCGCTGTATGACACGACCGCTGCCTCTAATAATAATAATAATAATGGAGGATTGTCTGTAATCCCAGCGCTGTATGACACGACCGCTGCCTCTAATAATAATAATAATAATGGAGGATTGTCTGTAATCCCAGCGCTGTATGACACGGCCGCTGCCTCTAATAATAATAATAATAATAATAATGGAGGATTGTCTGTAATCCCAGCGCTGTATGACACGGCCGCTGCCTCTAATAATAATAATAATAATGGAGGATTGTCTGTAATCCCAGCGCTGTATGACACGGCCGCTACCTCTAATAATAATAATAATAATAATAATAATAATAATGGAGGATTGTCTGTAATCCCAGCGCTGTATGACACGACCGCTGCCTCTAATTATAATAATAATGGAGGATTGTCTGTAATCCCAGCGCTGTATGACACGACCGCTGCCTCTAATAATAATAATAATAATAATGGAGGATTGTCTGTAATCCCAGCGCTGTATGACACGGCCGCTGCCTCTAATAATAATAATAATAATAATAATGGAGGATTGTCTGTAATCCCAGCGCTGTATGACACGGCCGCTGCCTCTAATAATAATAATAATAATGGAGGATTGTCTGTTATCCCAGCGCTGTATGACACGACCGCTGCCTCTAATAATAATAATAATAATAATAATAATAATAATGGAGGATTGTCTGTAATCCCAGCGCTGTATGACACGGCTGCTGCCTCTAATAATAATAATGGAGGATTGTCTGTAATCCCAGCGCTGTATGACACGGCCGCTGCCTCTAATAATAATAATAATAATGGAGGATTGTCTGTAATCCCAGCGCTGTATGACACGGCCGCTGCCTCTAATAATAATAATAATGGCGGAGGATTGTCTGTAATCCCAGCGCTGTATGACACGACCGCTGCCTCTAATAATAATAATAATAATAATAATTGAGGATTGTCTGTAATCCCAGCGCTGTATGACACGACCGCTGCCTCTAATAATAATAATGGAGGATTGTCTGTAATCCCAGCGCTGTATGACACGGCCGCTGCCTCTAATAATAATAATAATAATGGAGGATTGTTTGTAATCCCAGCGCTGTATGACACGACCGCTGCCTCTAATAATAATAATAATAATAATAATTGAGGATTGTCTGTAATCCCAGCGCTGTATGACACGACCGCTGCCTCTAATAATAATAATGGAGGATTGTCTGTAATCCCAGCGCTGTATGACACGGCCGCTGCCTCTAATAATAATAATAATGGCGGAGGATTGTCTGTAATCCCAGCGCTGTATGACACGACCGCTGCCTCTAATAATAATAATAATAATGGAGGATTGTCTGTAATCCCAGCGCTGTATGACACGACCGCTGCCTCTAATAATAATAATGGAGGGTTGTCTGTAATCCCAGCGCTGTATGACACGACCGCTGCCTCTAATAATAATAATAATGGCGGAGGATTGTCTGTTGTGGCCGCTCCATTAGGCTTAGTGCAGGATGATGGGAAGGTCTATTTCCTATGGTTATTTATCTTCTGTGCTGTGAAGGGTTAATCTGTAATCCCAGCGCTGTATGACACGACCGCTGCCTCTAATAATAATAATAATAATAATAATGGAGGATTGTCTGTAATCCCAGCGCTGTATGACACGGCTGCTGCCTCTAATAATAATAATGGAGGATTGTCTGTAATCCCAGCGCTGTATGACACGGCCGCTGCCTCTAATAATAATAATAATAATGGAGGATTGTCTGTAATCCCAGCGCTGTATGACACGGCCGCTGCCTCTAATAATAATAATAATGGCGGAGGATTGTCTGTAATCCCAGCGCTGTATGACACGACCGCTGCCTCTAATAATAATAATAATAATAATAATTGAGGATTGTCTGTAATCCCAGCGCTGTATGACACGACCGCTGCCTCTAATAATAATAATAATAATAATAATTGAGGATTGTCTGTAATCCCAGCGCTGTATGACACGACCGCTGCCTCTAATAATAATAATGGAGGATTGTCTGTAATCCCAGCGCTGTATGACACGGCCGCTGCCTCTAATAATAATAATAATGGCGGAGGATTGTCTGTAATCCCAGCGCTGTATGACACGACCGCTGCCTCTAATAATAATAATAATAATGGAGGATTGTCTGTAATCCCAGCGCTGTATGACACGACCGCTGCCTCTAATAATAATAATGGAGGGTTGTCTGTAATCCCAGCGCTGTATGACACGACCGCTGCCTCTAATAATAATAATAATGGCGGAGGATTGTCTGTTGTGGCCGCTCCATTAGGCTTAGTGCAGGATGATGGGAAGGTCTATTTCCTATGGTTATTTATCTTCTGTGCTGTGAAGGGTTAATCTTATACATTCCAGCCTAGTGATAAATATCTTGTAATAAGCAGAGATGATACAGCCCCTTATAATCTCCAATCTGCCTCCTATCCCCAGGACTAATTCTATTGTGTAGGACGAACTCTTCTTCATCCAGAGAATCTTCCAGATGGATTTTCTGATGCGGATTCGCACTTGGCCTAAAATAACAAACCCTGTTCTAGCAGCAGTCAATGACGGAACTTATACGTTGTGTGCTTCACTGCGGTCACCCAAACAGACCCTCATATACTACAAGCACCAGCAACGCATCACTCACATCAAAATGTTAGCATCACCTCCCATGAAGAGCCAGATTCCTCAATCTATGTACTGTATTGCGCATACCTTGTCTTAAAGGGGTACTTCACCCCTAAACTAGTCTGATCAGAGGGTCCGACTGCTGGGATCCCCGCCATCTCTGTGCCGGCACTGCAGCGTAACGGTTATGGCAGGCTGGGGCTTCTGTGATCATGACTCCGCCCCCTCCATTCAGGTGTATGGGAGGAGTCATGACTTATAGTACTTATAGTAGTCATGCCTCCTCCCATAGTCGTGAATGGAGTGGGCATGGGGGCGGTGTCCCCAGTCATCCGGCACGGAGTGGAGTTCGCTCCGTTCACTGGAATGACTGGAGTGTTGTGGCGGAGATCCCCAGTGGCCGGAGCCCCGTGATCAAACCTTATGGATAGGGGATACCATGTCTAGAGGTGGAATACCCCCTTCAAATCCCACTTACCAGCTGTCTTCAGCACCTGTGCTGATTTTGGCCACATTGAAAACATTGACTGGCCCAGGAATGGAAAATTTAAAAGTCCCCACTACGAACCTGCCGGTCATTACATAAATATCCATGCCCCTTTGATTTTAAAAATACATTTAAAAAAAAAGTCCTCTGCAGCTATGATCTGACAGGGAATTAATAATTACTATGTTCCTCATATATCTTGCAGCTTTCCCTGGATGAGAAATACCCTTCCTAACACCTGGTTGATACATAAGACCGTCACCTTTAGGAAATTTTGGGATCTAGCAGTGCACCCAATCACAGAGATCTGGTTCAGCTGCAGATCCCTCCCTCCCCCTGCTCAGCACTGATCTGTGTGATCAGCGCTAGAGAGAGAGAGAGCTGGGTGATGTGCCATCCCCTCCCACAAGAAAAGATCCTCACAACAGAGTTCTCCAGTGCAGAAGGTCCTAGATATCTGCAGGACCATTAGTGATGTCACAACATAATCAGTCATGTCACAGTGATGTCACAACATGTCAGTCACGTGCCTGCAAAGAGTCACGAAGGACATAACTAAAGATTAGGTACTGAACAGGTGCAGGGCCGTATTTTATTAAAATTGTGTATTTACAGCAGGGCTGTGTGTGGAGCGAGGGGGCGGCGGGGCTGTGGTCGGACCCCCCAATGCAATCTTAAACTTATCCCCTAATTGTCAGGGTCCGGACTGGCAGGTGGTGAGGACACTGGAGGTGGATCCCCTGTACCAGAGAGGCGATGACACAAGCCGTACTGGGGAATCGGTTCTAAGCAGTTACTGGTGTTCACCAGAGCCCGCCGCAAAGCGGGATGGACTAGCTGTGGCAGTAACTACCAGGTCGTGTTCCCCAGTAGCGACTCGACCTCTCTGGCAGCTGAGACTGGCGAGGTCAGACATAGCAGAAGGTCAGGGCAGGCAGTGAGGTTCGTAGTCAGGGGCAACAGCAGAACGTCTGGGTACACAGGCTTGAGAACACACTAAAACGCTTTCTCAGGGCACAAGGCAACAAGATCCGGCAAGGAGAGGAAGGGGAAGTGGTTTTTTTTATAGGAATGGGAGTGAATGGGCCAGGCACCAATTAGTGGTGCACTGGCCCTTAAAATTTTAGCAAGCCGGCATGTGCGGCCCCTAGGGAGTGAGGCCGCGCGCCAGGAGGAAGCAGACTGGGGCGAGAGGTGAGTGACATGGGGCGTGATCCGAGGGCGGGCACGACCCGTGCCTCGGATCGCGTCCCCTCCGGAGACCAGGGAGCAGCGCTCGCGGTCAGCGATTCCGACCGGAGCGCTACAGACAGAAGCACGCCGTGAGCGCTCTGGGTCCCACTGCCTGCGTGACAGTACTCCCCCCTTGGGTCTCCCCCTCTTCTTGGAACCGAGGAATCTGTAGATGAGTTCCTTGTCTAGGATATTGTCCTCTGGCTCCCAAGACCTCTCTTTGGGGCCACAATTCTCCCAATCAACAAGAACATTTTTTTTTTACCTCTGACAACCTTGGAAGCGAGGATTTCTTTAACCGAGAAGACGTCAGAGGACCCCGAGACAGGAGCAGGAACCTTGTGTGTTGGGGGAAAAAACCAGTGACCTTGGGGGAAAAGCGGTTAAGAATGAGAGGCTTGAGAACGGAGACATGAAAGGAGTTAGAAATACGAAGAGAAGGAGGAAGATGGAGCTTGTAAGAGACAGAGTTGATTTTGACTTTTGACCCTAAATGGCCTGAGGTAACGTGGACCCAGCTTGTAGCTAGGGACACGAAACCGAATATATTTGGCAGAGAGCCACACTTTGTCACCAGGGGCAAAGACAGTAGGAATTCTTCTCTTCTTGTCCGCATGTTTCTTCATACGAGAGGAGGCCAGCGAGAGTGACTTTTGAGTCTCCTTCCAAATTGAGGAAAAGTCCCGGGTCAAATCATCTACGGCAGGAACTCCAGATGAAGTGGGAATGGGGAGGGGGGTGACGGCCGTACACCACAAAGAATGGAGACTTGGCGGATGATTCAGTTTTTGAAATTGTACGAGAATTCAGCCCAGGGTAACAGGTCAACCCAATCATCTTGGCGGGAGGAGACAAAATGTCGCAGGTAGTCACCAAGGATCTGGTTTACTCTCTCCACCTGTCCATTAGATTGCGGGTGGTAGGCGGAGGAAATATTCTATTTAATCTTCAATTGGGTGCAGAGTGCTCTCCAGAATTTCGAGATGAATTGAACGCCTCTATCGGAGACGATATGCGTAGGCAGTCCGTGGAAACGAAAAATGTGCAAAAAGAATTGCTTCGCCAATTGTGGCGCAGAAGGGAGACCAGGAAGTGGAACGAAATGGGCCATTTTGGAGAATCTATCAACGACCACCCAAATGACAGTGTTGCCATGGGATACAGGAAGGTCAGTGACGAAGTCCATCGCTATGTGTGATGTATTGAAGCGGGCGAAGAACAATGACCACCTGGCCTGGCGAGGATTTAAGCGCTGGGTGGACTGTAGGTAGGACAGATTTTTGTGGTCAGTGTAGATGGTGATAGGGTGGACGTTTTTTCCTTTAGCGTTTTTTTGAAGAACCACCCCGGCTCCTACTGAAGAGGCGTCTACCTCAAGGAAGAATGGTTTCAGAGGATCAGGCCTAGTCAAGACTGGAGCGGAGGCGAAGGCGGCCTTAAGGAGAGTAAAAGCTTCTTCTGCTTTGGGAGGCCAGGATCTTGGATTCGCATCTTTCTTGGTCAGAGCCACAATGGGAGCCACGATAGTGGAGAAGAGGGGGATAAACTGACGGTAGTAATTAGCGAATCCGAGGAAGCGCTGGATAGAGCGAAGTCCGGAGGGGCGTGGCCAATCCAAGACCGTGGAGAGCTTGTCGGGGTTCATTTGAAGACCTTGTCCTGAGACCAGATATCCCAGGAAAGGAAGACAGGTATGTTCAAAGAGGCATTTTTCAATCTTGGCGTAGAGATGGTTAACACGGAGGTGCTGGAGCACTTGACAAACATGGAGGCGGTGTTCCTCTAGGTTGGAGGAGAAGATAGACCCCCACGCAAGTATACAACAAGTTCCGGAAGATTTCATTGACAAAGTCTTGGAAGACTGCAGCAGCGTTGCAAAGACCGAATGGCATGACAAGGTATTCGAAGTGGCCATCTCGGGTGTTTAAAAGCAGTTTTCCACTCATCTCCTTCACGAATTCTGATGATATTATACGCGCCCCTGAGGTCAAGCTTAGTAAAAATCTTAGCTCCGCGCAGCCGGTCAAAGAGTTCCAAGATGAGAGGCAGAGGGTAGCGGTTCTTTATAGTGATTTTATTGAGACCGCGGTAGTCAATACAAGGGCGTAGAGACCCGTCCTTCTTGGCAACAAAGAAGAATCCTGCTCCAGCAGGAGAAGAAGACTTCCTGATGAAACCTTTTTTGAGATTCTCCTGAATATACTCCGTCACTGCCTCAGTTTCTGGAGCGGAGAGAGGGTAAATCCTGCCACGGGGCGGTGTGGTTCCAGGGAGCAAATCAATAGGGCAGTCATAGGGCCTATGTGGTGGTAAGACCTCTGCCTGTTTCTTGCAAAAGACGTCAGAAAAGTCTTGATAGGCCTTTGGAAGGCCGAGCAATGGAGAAGCAATGGAGACCTGGCTGGTAGGTAGCGATTTAAGGCAGTGTGTGTGGCAGGAAGAGCCCCAGGATTTAATGTCCCCAGTGGTCCAGTCGAGGGTAGGAGAATGTCGCTGGAGCCAGGGTAAGCCAAGAAGGATGTCAGAGGTGCAGTTAGGCAGGACAAAGAACTCAATCATTTCTTGATGGAGAACCCCCACGGTCATGTGTACTGGGGCCGTGCGGTAACGCACGGAGGAATTCAGTTGTTCTCCGTTAACTGAGGAAATGAAGAAGGGCTTGACGAGACGGATAACAGGGATGTTAAAGCGGTTGATGAAGGAGGCTTTAATGAAGTTTCCTGCTGAACCAGAGTCCAAGAAAGCCTCCGCAGAGAAGGAGGCTTTATCAGCTGGAGAAATCCGCACTGGAATAGTCAGGCGTGGAGAGGAAGAATTTACACCCAGTGGCGCCTCTCCCACATTCACTAGGTGCGAGCGTTTCCCTGACGCTGAGGACGAAGAGGACAATCCTTTAGGAAATGTTCAGAGCTCGCACAGTATAAGCATAAGTTCTCGTTCCTCCGGTGAGTCTGCTCTTGCTGGGTCAGGCGAGACCTGTGCACTTGCATGGCCTCCTCAGCGGGAGACACAGTAACAGGCTGCAAAGGATGCTGGAAGAGAGGAACCAAGCATGAGTATCGCCTGGTGCGAACGAGATCTTTCTCCTGGCGGAGCTCCTGACGTCTTTCAATGTAGCGCATATCAATGCGGGTAGCCAGGTGGATGAGTTCAGTCAGGGAGGAGGGTATCTCTCGTGCGGCCAGACAATCCTTAATGTCGCTGGATAAACCTTTTTTAAAGGTCACGCAGTGAGCCTCATTGTTCCAGGCCAACTCAGAGGCCAAAGTACGGAATTGTATGGCGTATTCGGCCACAGTAGAGTCTCCTTGGACAAGGTTCAGCAAGGCGGTTTCTGCAGATGAGGCACGGGCAGGTTCCTCAAAGACACTACGGACTTCAGAAAAGAACTGGACGGAGGCAGTGGCAGGATCGTTGCGGTCCCAGAGCGGCGTTGCCCAGGCCAAGGCCTTTCCAGACAGTAAACTGACGACGAACGCCACCTTAGACCGTTCTGTGGGGAATTGGTCCGACAACATCTCTAAGTGCAGGGAACATTGGGACAGGAATCCCCGGCACTTTTTAGAGTCCCCGTCAAACTTATCTGGGAGAGACAGGCGGACTCTAGCAGAGGTAGCAGCGGCTTGGAGAGGAGGAGATGCTGAAGCTGGTGGTTGAGGCTGTGGAGGCAGAAGCTGTTGTATCATGGCGGTCAACTGCGACAGCTGTTGTCCTTGTTGAGCAATCTGCTGGGACTGCTGGGCAACCACGGAGGTGAGATCAGCGAGGCTTGGCAGCGGCATCTCAGCGGGATCCATGGCCGGATCTACTGTCAGGGTCCAGACTAGCGGCTGGTGAGGATACTGGAGGTGGATGCTCTGTGCCAGAGAGGCGATGACATGGGCCGTACTGGGGAATCTGTTCTAAGCAGTTACTGGTGTTCACCAGAGCCCGCCGCAAAGCGGGATGGACTTGCTGCGGCAGTAACTACCAGGTCGTGTTCCCCAGTAGCGACTCGACCTCTCTGGCAGCTGAGACTGGCGCGGTACACAAGGACTAGACAGAGGCGAGGTCAGACGTAGCAGAAGGTCAGGGCAGGCAGCGAGGTTCGTAGTCAGGGGCCACAGCAGAAGGTCTGGGTACACAGACTTGAGAACACACGAAAACGCTTTCTCAGGGCACAAGGTAACAAGATCCGGCAAGGAGAGGAAGGGGAAGTGGGTTTTTATAGGAATGGGAGTGATTGGGCTAGGAACCAATTAGTGGTGCACTGGCCCTTTAAATTTTAGAAAGCCGGAGCGCGCGCTGGGAGAAAGCAGACGGGGGTGAGGGGTGAGTGACATGGGGCGCGATCTGAGGGCGGGCACGACCCGTGCCTCGGATCGTGTCCCCTCCGGAGACCAGGGAGCAGCGCTTGCGGTCAGCTATGCCTACCGGAGCGCTGCAGACAGAAGCACTCCGTGAGCGCTCCGGGGAGGCAGCGGGACCCGGAGCACTCGGCGTGACACTAATTTTTTGGATAGAGACTAGGGTTCCTGGACCGGAGTACTCCTTTAAGTAACGTTGTGTTTTGCATTATATTTATTGTCAAGGTAAGGAGAAAATGAACCCGGCACTACTAGAAATAAAGGCTACTGGCACTCTTTGCATCCGAGGGGGCTGCGGGGCTAGCTAGAGGGTTGCCTTTACGATGCGTCTCCATAAACAGGTAGAATAAAAGTCCAAATGAAGACAAAGAGGGAGGATCGCACTCACCAGGAATTCAACTCTTTATTCCGTCACCGGTATGTAAGGCATATACACAAGTGGGGGGGTGGGGGGGCAGGAGCTCCGGAACAAGTTGTTTCACGCCTGTTTGGCGCTTCCTCAAGCCGGCTTGAGGAAGTGCCAAACAGGCGTGAAACAACTTGTTCCGGAGCTCCTGCCCCCCATCCCCCCCCCCCCCCCCCCCGCCTCCACTTGTGTATATGCCTTACGTACCGGTGACGGAATAAAGATTTGAATTCCTGGTGAGTGCGATCCTGTCTCTTTGTCTTCATTTGAAATTCTATTTATCGTGCTCTGTTGTATCTGATGACTTTTCTGTAGTTTAGCTGCTTTGTATGTTATAGAATGCAGACCATGCTGATTTCCTGTATACTCCTGAGCTGTCCTCACTGATATCTGGGATATATATATATAATATATAATATGTTTGCCCTCCCAGAAACAATCACAAAAATCCTAATAAATAGCAGCTATTCCATCCTGCACCCGGCCAGGACCTCAATCACAGGTTTATGTTTCCATCAGGTCCTTCTCATGTGGTTGTTCCCTACATCCCATAATTCTCTGCAGGGCCTCAAACCTTTCATTACATTTGAGTCCTATTTTAGTCACGGGGTGAGGAGGAAATCCAAGGACTCAATATAAAGTTATCATTGTAATGGCGATCTGTTGTGTGATCAGCAGCGGAGTCAGATTCACATCAGTCGATCCATGACAATAAGTTGTCCTGAAATTCCTTTAATCCATTTAACCCTTCACTAGAACCATCCAGATTCCCTGCACTCAGGATGCACCGTCCTATGTCTACACAAGGAGCAGCACTATATCTGCCCATTATATGCCTTTTCTATAGAATCTTCACCACTGTTCCCCTCCTTTAGGCTCCATTTCTAGTCTTCAGTTGTCCCTAAGCTAATTAGGTGTAGACTATCTGCTATGACGTCTTCATATACTGCACAGAAGAGAGGATCCTGCACCTCTATATTGTGTTGGCATGTGTATAGACTGATGGGTGTTGTGACTATGGTAAGAGGTCATGATGCCAGGAGTGTTAACCACCACACTCCAAGGATGAAGCGGTTACAAGTGCCGGGTAAGAATTGCCACACAGTCAAGGTTAGGAAAACCACTTTTCAACTTTACTAAAGGAATTGCAGACAGATGATATAACAGGTACAGTTTAGTTTAGTGTGATAATCACTGAAGGATGCTATAGGGAACAAAAGTTGTTTGGGCTTGTATGGACCAGAGCTTCTAAAGGCTTTCTCACGTTTTCTTTTTATTTGGATATGGGGCCTGTCTGCTCTCTTGGCACTTCTCCTCAAAGCTGACTTGTATGAACTTAACGTGGACAGACTTGACTGGATGACCTGGTTTTTTAAAATCCTGGTGAAGGGTAATGTCGCTCAGGATCTGGAATCTTGGCACCAACTGGGTCTTTTAGACCTGTTCTCGTGGTGAAGCACAGGTTCCACAGCATAGGTCTGAACTTGACCTCCACTCACTTTCCTCTCCTGCAGAACACTCCTCACAACTTAACTAGCTCTTCCCCATCTCGAAAGACCAGGGGGAGCAGGACAGAAGGCCCTGATTGGCCAAAGTGCTCATGAGGTCCTCAATGCATTCTCCAACAGACAAAATTAACTCCTCCATGTAAACCTGAGCAGTACACCCTCAGAAAAGATGATCCTGCTCCTCTATATCTCTATAGTACACCCTCAGAAGAGATGATCCTGCTCCTCTATATCTCTATAGTACACCCTCAGAAGAGAGGATCCTGCTCCTCTATATCTCTATAGTACACCCTCAGAAAAGATGATCCTGCTCCTCTATATCTCTATAGTACATACTCAGAAGAGATGATCCTGCTCCTCTATATCTCTATAGTACACCATCAGAAGAGAGGATCCTGCTCCTCTATGTCTCTACAGTACACCCTCAGAAGAGATGATCCTGCTCCTCTATATCTCTATAGTACACCCTCAGAAGACAGGATCCTGCTCCTCTATATCTCTATAGTACACCCTCAGAAGAGAGGATCCTGCTCCCCTATATCTCTATAGTACACCCTCAGAAAAGAGGATACTGCTCCTCTATATCTCTATAGTACACCCTCAGAAGAGATGATCCTGCTCCTCTATATCTCTATAGTACACCCTCAGAAGAGATGATCCTGCTCCTCTATGTCTCTATAGTACACCCTCAGAAGAGAGGATCCTGCTCCTCTATATCTCTATAGTACACCCTCAGAAGAGAGGATCCTGCTCCTCTATATCTCTATAGTACACCCTCAGAAGAGAGGATCCTGCTCCCCTATATCTCTATAGAACACCCTCAGAAAAGATGATCCTGCTCCTCTATATCTCTATAGTACACCCTCAGAAGAGAAGATCCTGCTCCTCTATATCTCTATAGTACACCCTCAGAAGAGAAGATCCTGCTCCTCTATATCTCTATAGTACACCCTCAGAAGAGAAGATCCTGCTCCTCTATATCTCTATAGTACACCCTCAGAAGAGAGGATCCTGCTCCTCTATATCTCTATAGTACACCCTCAGAAGAGAGGATCCTGCTCCCCTATATCTCTATAGTACACCCTCAGAAGAGAGGATCCTACTCCTCTATATGTCTATAGTACACCCTCAGAAGAGAGGATCCTGCTCCTCTATATCTCTATAGTACACCCTCAGAAGAGAGGATCCTGCTCCTCTATATCTCTATAGTACACCCTCAGAAGAGAGGATCCTGCTCCTCTATATCTCTATAGTACACCCTCAGAAGAGAGGATCCTGCTCCTCTATATCTCTATAGTACACCCTCAGGAGAGAGGATCCTGCTCCCCTATATCTCTATAGTACACCCTCAGAAGAGAGGATCCTGCTCCCAT
Organism: Hyla sarda; assembly: GCF_029499605.1. NCBI lineage: Eukaryota > Metazoa > Chordata > Amphibia > Anura > Hylidae > Hyla > Hyla sarda. Next base: position 101,717 of record NW_026608795.1, on the reverse strand, counting down.
ATATCTCTATAGTACACCCTCAGAAGAGATTATCCTGCTCCTCTATATCTCTATAGTACACCCTCAGAAGAGAGGATCCTGTTCCTCTATATCTCTATAGTACACCTAAGAAGAGAGGATCCTGCTCCTCTATATCTCTATAGTACACCCTCAGAAGAGAGGATCCTGCTCCTCTATATCTCTATAGTACACCCTCAGAAGAGAGGATCCTGCTCCTCTATATCTCTATAGTAAACTCTCAGAAGAGAGGATCCTGCTCCTCTATATCTCTATAGTACACCCTAAGAAGAGAGGATCCTGCTCCTCTATATCTCTATAGTACACCCTCAGAAGAGAGGATCCTGATCCTCTATATCTCTATAATACACCCTCAGAAGAGAGGATCCTGCTCCTCTATATCTCTATAGTAAACCCTCAGAAGAGAAGATCCTGCACCTCTATATCTCTATAATACACCCTCAGAAGAGAGGATCCTGCTCCTCTATATCTCTATAGTACATCCTCAGAAGAGAGCATCCTGCTCCTCTATATCTCTATAGTACACCATCAGAAGAGAGGATACTGCTCCCCTATATCTCTATAGTACACCCTCAGAAGAGAGGATCCTGCTCCTCTATATCTCTATAGTACACCCTCAGAAGAGAGGATCCTGCTCCTCTATATCTCTATAGTAAACTCTCAGAAGAGAGGATCCTGCTCCTCTATATCTCTATAGTACACCCTAAGAAGAGAGGATCCTGCTCCTCTATATCTCTATAGTACACCCTCAGAAGAGAGGATCCTGATCCTCTATATCTCTATAATACACCCTCAGAAGAGAGGATCCTGCTCCTCTATATCTCTATAGTAAACCCTCAGAAGAGAAGATCCTGCTCCTCTATATCTCTATAATACACCCTCAGAAGAGAGGATCCTGCTCCTCTATATCTCTATAGTACATCCTCAGAAGAGAGCATCCTGCTCCTCTATATCTCTATAGTACACCATCAGAAGAGAGGATACTGCTCCCCTATGTCTCTATAGTACACCCTCAGAAGAGAGGATCCTGCTCCTCTATATCTCTATAGTACACCCTCAGAAGAGAGGATCCTGCTCCCCTATATCTCTATAGCACACCCTCAGAAGAGAAGATCCTGCTCCTCTATATCTCTATAGTACACCCTCAGAAGAGAGGATCCTGCTCCTCTATATCTCTATAGTACACCCTCAGAAGAGAAGATCCTGCTCCTCTATATCTCTATAGTACACCCTCAGAAGAGAGGATCCTGCTCCTCTATATCTCTATAGTACACCCTCAGAAGAGAGGATCCTGCTCCTCTATATCTCTATAGTACACCCTCAGAAGAGAGGATCCTGCTCCTCTATATCTCTATAGTACACCCTCAGAAGAGAGGATCCTGCTCCTCTATATCTCTATAGTACACCCTCAGAAGAGAGGATCCCGCTCCTCTATATCTCTATAGTACACCCTAAGAAGAGAGGATCCTGCTCCTCTATATCTCTATAATACACCCTCAGAAGAGAGGATCCTGCTCTTCTATATCTCTATAGTACACCCTCAGAAGAGAGGATCCTGCTCCCCTATATCTCTATAGTACACCCTCAGAAGAGAGGATCCTGCTCCCCTATATCTCTATAGTACACCCTCAGAAGAGATTATCCTGCTCCCCTATATCTCTATAGTACACCCTCAGAAGAGAGGATCCTGCTCCCCTATATCTCTATAGTACACCCTCAGAAGAGAGGATCCTGCTCCTCTATATCTCTATAGTACACCCTCAGAAGAGCGGATCCTGCTCCCCTATATCTCTATAGTACACCCTCAGAAGAGAGGATCCTGCTCCCCTATATCTCTATAGTATACCCTCAGAAGAGATGATCCTGCTCCTCTATATCTCTGTAGTACACCCTCAGGAGAGAGATCCTGCTCCTCTATATCTCTATAGTACACCCTCAGAAGAGAGGATCCTGCTCCTCTATATCTCTATAGTACACCCTCAGAAGAGAGGATCCTGCTCCTCTATATCTCTATAGTAAACCCTCAGAAGAGAGGATCCTGCTCCTCTATATCTCTATAGTACACCCTCAGAAGAGAAGATCCTGCTCCTCTATATCTCTATAGTACACCCTCAGAAGAGAGGATCCTGCTCCCCTATATCTCTATAGTACACCCTCAGAAGAGAGGATCCTGCTCCTCTATATCTCTATAGTACACCCTCAGAAGAGAGGATCCTGCTCCTCTATATCTCTATAGTACACCCTCAGAAGAGAGGATCCTGCTCCTCTATATCTCTATAGTACACCCTCAGAAGAGAGGATCCTGCTCCTCTATATCTCTATAGTACACCCTCAGAAGAGAAGATCCTGCTCCTCTATATGCCTATAGTACACCCTCAGAAGACAGGATCCTGCTCCTCTATATCTCTATAGTATACCCTCAGAAGAGAGGATCCTGCTCCCCTATATCTCTATAGTACACCCTCAGAAGAGAGGATCCTGCTCCCCTATATCTCTATAGTATACCCTCAGAAGAGAGGATCCTGCTCCTCTATATCTCTATAGTACACCCTCAGAAGAGAGGATCCTGCTCCTCTATATCTCTATAGTACACCCTCAGAAGAGAGGATCCTGCTCCTCTATATCTCTATAGTACACCCTCAGAAGAGAGGATCCTGCTCCTCTATATCTCTATAGTACACCCTCAGAAGAGAGGATCCTGCTCCTCTATATCTCTATAGTACACCCTCAGAAGAGAGGATCCTGCTCCTCTATATCTCTATAGTACACCCTCAGAAGAGAGGATCCTGCTCCTCTATATCTCTATTGTACACCCACAGAAGAGAGGATCCTGCTCCCCTATATCTCTATAGTACACCCTCAGAAGAGAGGATCCTGCTCCTCTATATCTCTACAGTACACCCTCAGAAGAGATGATCCTGCTCCTCTATATCTCTATAGTACACCCTCAGAAGAGAGGATCCTGCTCCTGTATATCTCTATAGTACACCCTCAGAAGAGAGGATCCTGCTCCTCTATATCTCTATAGTACACCCTCAGAAGAGAGGATCCTGCTCCTCTATATCTCTATAGTACACCATCAGAAGAGAGGATCCTGCTCCTCTATATCTCTATAGTACACCCTCAGAAGAGAGGATCCTGCTCCTCTATATCTCTATAGTACACCCTAAGAAGAGAGGATCCTGCTCCTCTATATCTCTACAGTACACCCTCAGAAGAGATGATCCTGCTCCTCTATATCTCTATAGTACACCCTCAGAAAAGATGATCCTGCTCCCCTATATCTCTATAGTACACCCTCAGAAGAGAGGATCCTGCTCTTCTATATATCTATAGTATACCCTCAAGAGCAACAACATGAATAACATTATAGAGCAGTACTAAGCAGTGTAAGCTTCGAATGCAGCACTGGGGGAGATAACACTCATTAGAGCTTTCAGCAGCTTCTTTGTGTCTCTCTGCCTCAGTCTACAGCTCCATCCTTCTCCTCTCCATAGACATCTATTAGCAGCGTAGATGACACAATAGACCAGAAAGTTGCAGTCTTAGCTGTAAATTAAGTCATGGGATCTAATTCTCTTTACGTGCCCCTGAAGTTCCTTTCATTCGTTTCTATTTTTTTTCTGCCTCCCTTTGTAGCTCACTTCTTCTCTAGAGTTGTCTTCCCTTTTCTATAGACTTCTAAAGGCAGCATGGAGAACATTATAGAGCAGCAAGTTGTGAATCCATAGACGTCTATGAGCGACATTATAGAGTAGTGCTGAAAAGTGCAAGGTGTAAATCAAGCACTGGAGTAACATGTAACACTAACTAGAGGTTTTGGCAGCTTCTCAGTGTCTTGGTCTCCTTCAGCAATAACTTCACCCCCTTCCTCAGCTGTGATAGAGCTCTATGGGCAGCTGATCTGTAATGGATTTGAGTAGTAGGAACCCTGAGTGGAGGAAGAGGCGTTTTTCTCTGATATATCACCAACTTTCTTATATTCCTTTGTGTTATTGTGTGGTATTTAATTCAAATTGTCATAAAAATTCCTTGTTCATTCCTTTTATAATTTTCATGTACTTTTTATTAATTTTATATTTTTCTTTTATATTTTGCCTTACTAGAACTGTGGTATTGTTTTGATCTATTAGTTTATGCATGTGCACTTGGTAGTGCCGGCTGGGGAATCACTCATGATCGCACACCATGTGACTAGTTTGAGACTGGCTCATATCTAACTATGTATAACATATAAAACTCATTATGTTGTTGTTTGGGGGTCGGTTTTTGTGTTTGTAACATTTGAAGTATGTCAAGTGACATTTGGCCATCATAACACCCCCCCCTGCTGTCCCCCCCCTCCTCTGCGCCGTAACACACCGCTGTACCCCACCACCTCCGCGCCGTAACACACCGCTGTACCCCCCTCCTCTGCGCTGTAACACACCGCTGTACCCCCCTCCTCTGCGCTGTAACACACCGCTGTACCCCCCTCCTCTGCACTGTAACACACCGCTGTACCCCCCTCCTCTGCGCCGTAACACACCGCTGTACCCCACCACCTCCGCGCCGTAACACACCGCTGTACCCCCCTCCTCTGCGCTGTAACACACCGCTGTACCCCCCTCCTCTGCGCTGTAACACACCGCTGTACCTCCTCCTCTGCGCTGTAACACACCGCTGTACCTCCTCCTCTGCGCTGTAACACACCACTGTACCCCCCTCCTCTGCGCTGTAACACACCGCTGTACCCCCCTCCTCTGCGCTGTAACACACTGCTGTACCCCCCTCCTCTGCGCTGTAACACACCGCTGTACCCCACCTCCTCTGCGCCGTAACACACACCGCTGTACCCCTCTCCTCCGCGCCATACACACTGCTGTACCCCCTCCTCCGCGCCGTAACACACACCGCTGTACCCCACCTCCTCTGCGCCGTAACACTGCTGTACCCCACCCTCCTCCGTGCCGTAACACACACCGCTGTACTCCCCCTCCTCCACCATAACACACACAGCTGTACCCCCCCTCCTCCACGCCGTAACACACACTGCTGTACCCCCCCTCCTCCACGCCGTAACACACACACTGCTTTACCCCCCCTCCTCCGCGCCGTAACACACACCGCTGTACCCCCCCTCCTCCTCGCTGTAACACACACCGCTGTACCCCCCCTCCTCTCCGCCGTAACCTCCCACTGTACCTTCCAGCTCCGCACTATTACCCCCTCACTGTACTCACTCTTTGTGTCACATGCTTTGTGGGGTGCACAGAGGGGACATGATTCTTCTTTACTGTGTATACATTGTATCTGTTCCATCCCTGTACAGTAAACTCTCGGTTTCCATTCCATTGCGCCTCTAATGATAGGGTCGGAGGACGGTAAGAAAATGCAGACGCTTCCAGCCCAATAATGGTTGAAATAATTTTCCTTGCGGTTTGGAAGCGGGTCGGGGTGGTGGGGTGTGAGTACATTGGATGTGACAGGTCGGTAAAGCAGCTGTTAGCAGAGAGGAGATCAGGGGTTTAGACGACAAAACAATTACAGCAAATAGAGGCCTGAAACACTGCAAGCGATGACTCACCGGCCGTAAAATAACCAAACTGGCGAATCCCTGCTCCGGGACACAACTAAGACCGAAACTCCTACATGAGCCCCAGATCCTTACCAGGCAATCCTGGATGAAAGTTGTCACGTATGGGCAGGGAAGGAGTGCTCGCTACGCTCACCCGCGCCACTGTCCCTGCCTACTTGTCCGTCTATCCTAAATGATAGGCCGGCAACTGGTCGACAATCCCTTCCTAAATAAGTTAGGGGAGTCAAATGTCAACACAATAAAATACAATCCTATTAGTTGTCAGGAGCAACAAGGAAACAAGCAACTAACAAAGACAAACTAAGCATACACACATAAAGTCAATGTCAGTCAAACCGAGTCAAGTCAGGAGTGGGAAGAGGGAAGCCAGAAGTCAAGTTTCCGGGTATACAAGGGAATAAGGGAATGCTAGCTACTCAGGTAATGACTAGTGTTGAGCAGCATAGGCCATATTCGAATTCGCGAATATTCGCGAATATATGGACGAATATTCGTCATATATTCGCGAATATTCGCATATTCGTTATATTCTCGTTTTATTTTCGCATATGCGAATATTCGCGTATGCGAAAATTAACATATGTGAATATTGGCATATACAAAATTAACACGCGCGTAAATTCGCATATGCGAAAATTAGCATATGCTAATTTTCGCATATACGAATTTCCGTATATGCGAATTTTCGCACGTCAGTCTCACACAGTAGTATTACAGCCTTCTTTACACCACACAAGCTGGAAGCAGAGAGGGATGATCACTGTGATGTGTACTGTGAAGAAAAAAAAAAAAAAAAAAAAAACGAATATTCGTAATTACGAATATATAGCGCTATATTCGCGATATTCGCGAATAATATTCGAATTGCGAATATTCGCGAGCAACACTAGTAATGACTGCTTTCACAGGCATCTTCCCAGTGTCTGATGCCGGGTAATATAGGGAGATGCACATGTGGTCAATCAGTAGCTAGCCACTCAGACAGCAGTGCAACCCGGCAACCTTGCAACAACACCTTGTCAGCACCTGTTAACCCTGCTGGTGCTGACAAAATTAACATAATGCAACCACTGTGCAGCAAAGTACACTGGGCAACAGAGTATACCTCACAACTCCGGAGTAGGGAGGAACGCTTACACGAGTGATACTGGGGATACTGGCAACATTGGTGAGGGTCATCTCGGTCTAGATAGGTATGTTTTATCCAGTTTGCCACCAGCTGTAGCCTTTGGCTGTCCGGGCATGCTAGGAATTGTAGTTTCACAACTGGAAGCCACCTGGTTGGAAAACACTGATCTAGATAAAAACAGTAACCTTATTTACAGTTTCTGATGCTATGTGCTGCCATACAAGGGGGAACAGTTTTTTTTTTGTTCTGTCCACAACAGCGACATCACAAATATTTCTTTTTTTTTTCCCCTCACACTGAAGCCATGCGCCCTGACGAAAAGTTATTGCTCTGAAGATGTGTCAGTAACCATAATTTGTGCGGCGCATCCCCTTGCAGACGTGGCAGGCATGACTGGTATACAACTACATAATTTATCGTGATGTCATTGCTCTGAAGATAATTGCTTGTGTGGTGCATCCCCCTGCAGACGTGGCAAGTATGACAGGCATACAAATAGACATTTATGGTGGTGTTATTGCTCTGAAGATAATTGCTTGTGTGGTGCATCCCCCTGCAGATGTGGCAAGCATGACAGGCATACAAATAGACATGTATGGTGGTGTTATTGCTCTGAATACATGTTAGTAACAGCAACTAGCGGAGTGTTACAGGCAGATGTGGCAGGCATGAGCGGCATACACCCATCTAAATGTCATGTTTGCTTTGAAGACGTGTCAGTAACAATAACATGTGTGGCGCATCCCCCTGCAGACGTGGGAGGCATGACTGGTATACACCGACCTATGACTCGTGATGTTATTGCTCTGAAAATTTGTCCATAATCCTAACTTGCACCTTGCCCCCCCCCCCCGCAGTCGTGGCAGGCATGACGGTTATACACCCACCTATGTACCATGATGTTATTGCTCTGAAGATGTCAGCAACAGTAGCTAACAAATAGTGCTTTCCTCCTGCAGATGTGGCAGGCATGATGGGTATACCCTAATTACAACGGGTGTACCCTAATTATGACACAGAATACAAGCTGTCACTGTATATATGAAACAAATACTATGAAGGTACGCATGACATAAATGCCATGAACATAGAAATGACCTAACTCTAAACAAAGCATGATATAAATACAAAATGGAGAATGAATATTCTAACCATATACTGTGAGCACAGAATTAATTCTATAACCATGCGCACAGAAATAAATGCGATAACATATACACTGAATAAACTCTGTAACCATGCACACAGAAAATTCTGTACCATACACACACAAATAATGCTATAACAAAATGCGCAAATAAATGCTATAACAAACTATAAGGTAAATACGATATAATGTTCTGTAACATAATGCTATAACGTAAACATAATATTTATGCAATGACATACATGATATGAAAACTATGAACGTAGCATGATATAAATGCTATAAACATATGCATAATGCTATAAAAACTGATAGAACTATAAACAAATACATGATACACATAATATGGACATACGCACAACATAAATGCTATTAACATGTTTGATAATCGCTATGAACAGAATAAATGCTGTAACCATATGCACAGAATAAATGCTATAACCATATGCACACAATAAATGCTATAACCATATGCACAGAAGTAAATGCTATAACCATATGCACAGAAGTAAATGCTGTAACCATATGCAGAGAAGTAATTTCTATAACCATATGCACTCAATAAATGCTATAACTATATGCACACAATAAATGCTATAACCATATGCACAGAAGTAAATGCTATAACCATATGCACACAATAAATGCTATAACCATATGCACAGAAGTAAATGCTATAACCATATGCACACAATAAATGCTATAACCATATGCACAGAAGTAAATGCTATAATCATATGCACACAATAAATGCTGTAACCATATGCACACAATAAATGCTATAACCATATGCACACAATAAATGCTGTAACCATATGCACACAATAAATGCTATAACCATATGCACAGAAGTAAATGCTATAACCATATGCACAGAAGTAAATGCTATAACCATATGCACAGAAGTAAATGCTATAACCATATGCACAGAATAAATGCTGTAACCATATGCACAGAATAAATGCTTTAACTATTTGCACAGAAGTAAATGCTATAACCATATGCACACAATAAATGTTATAACCATATGCACACAATAAATGCTGTAACTATATGCACAGAATAAATGCTATAACTATTTGCACAGAAGTAAATGCTATAACCATATGCACACAATAAATGTTATAACCATATGCACACAATAAATGTTATAACCATATGCACACAATAAATGCTGTAACCATATGCACAGAATAAATGGTATAACTATTTGCACAGAAGTAAATGCTATAACCATATGCACACAATAAATGCTATAACCATATGCACAGAAGTAAATGCTAGAACCATATGCACAGAAGTAAATGCTGTAACCATATGCAGAGAAGTAATTTCTATAACCATATGCACTCAATAAATGCTATAACTATATGCACACAATAAATGCTATAACTATATGCACAGAAGTAAATGCTATAACCATATGCACACAATAAATGCTATAACCATATGCACACAATAAATGCTATAACCATATGCACAGAAGTAAATGCTATAACCATATGCACAGAAGTAAATGCTATAACCATATGCACACAATAAATGCTATAACCATATGCACAGAAGTAAATGCTGTAACCATATGCACAGAAGTAAATGCTATAACCATATGCACACAATAAATGCTGTAACCATATGCACAGAAGTAAATGCTATAACCATATGCACAGAAGTAAATGCTATAACCATATGCACAGAAGTAAATGCTATAACCATATGCACACAATAAATGCTCTAACCATATGCACACAATAAATGCTATAACCATATGCACACAATAAATGCTATAACCATATGCACACAATAAATGCTATAACCATCTGCACGAAAATAAATACTGTAATGAAAGCATGACCTAAATTCTATGATGTGAAAACTATGAACAATCACAAAAAGGTTCCCCTAGGTGGGTCAGGGATCCCACTTAAAGGGGTATTCCAGGCAAAACCTTTTTTTATATATATATATCAACTGGCTCCGGAAAGTTGAACAGATTTGTAAATTACTTCTATTAAAACGTCTTAATCCTTCCAACTGCTCAATGATGATGTCACGTCCCGGGAGCTGTGCATGATGGGAGAATATCCCCATAGGAGCTGGACAGCTCCCATGATGGGAGTCATCAGAGAGCAGTTAGACAGAAAACAACAACTCAACTTCAGAAGCTAATAACTATTGGAAGGATTAAGATTTTTTAATGGAAGTAATTTACAAATCTGTTTAACTTTCCGGAGCCAGTTGATATATAAAAAAAGTTTTGGCCTGGAATACCCCTTTAATTATTCACACAAACCCAGGGCCTAAGCCCGGGGCACTAAATCACTTTAATTAAACCCCCCAATAAATAAAATATAACTTTTATTCAATACAAAGTAAAATGATGATATATAATTTAAAATTCCAGTTTCACAGCTCCAGATATATATTATAAGCTCTGGGATGAGCTCTGGCAAAAACAGATATTCCTCCTGAGGACGCTGCAGAGGCGCCAAAACTAGTAGAGGAGGAAAATGTCCTGATTGGAATTAGGTTTCAAAGCATTCCATTAGTTTTGGGTTCTGCAGACCCATAAGATATGAGACTACTGGGTACATCCCAGAGCTTAAAATATATATCTGGAGCTCTGAAACTGGAATTTTAAATTATATATCATCATTTTAATTTGTATTGAATAAAAGTTATATTCTATTTATTGGGGGGTTTAATTAAAGGGATTTAGTGCCCCGGGCTTAGGCCCTGGGTTTGTGTGAATAAAACTATGAACATACGCATGGAATACATGCTATGAACTAATGCAGGATATAAATCCTATGAAGATATATATATATATATATATATATATATATATGATATTCTATACTGAATACATAAGACACTATTGACTATTGATGTATTTACAACATAAGTGCTATGAACATATTTATGATATAATTGCTATGAACAGAATAAATACTAAAACCATCAGTACAGAATAAGTACACAATATAAATGCTATAACACACACATAATATACTAGGCGAGACATTCTATGAATGTTTTCACAGTATAAGGTTATGAAAAACTCACGGTAAATTCTATGAATGAACACACGGTATAAATTGTTTGACCGTATGCACGGTATAATTTCTATGAATGTATGCACGGTATAATTTCTATGACTGTATGCACGGTATAATTTCTATGACTGTATGCATGGTATAATTTCTATGACTGTATGCACGGTATAATTTCTATGACTGTATGCACGGTATAATTTCTATAACTGTATGCACGGTATAATTTCTATGAATGTATGCACGGTATAATTTCTATGACTGTATGCACGGTATAATTTCTATGACTGTATGCACGGTATAATTTCTATGAATGTATGCACGGTATAATTTCTATGAATGTATGCACGGTATAATTTCTATAACTGTATGCACGGTATAATTTCTATGAATGTATGCACGGTATAATTTCTATGAATGTATGCACGGTATAATTTCTATAACTGTATGCACGGTATAATTTCTATAACTGTATGCACGGTATAATTTCTATGAATGTATGCACGGTATAATTTCTATGAATGTATGCACGGTATAATTTCTATAACTGTATGCACGGTATAATTTCTATGAATGTATGCACGGTATAATTTCTATGACTGTATGCACGGTATAATTTCTATGACTGTATGTACGGTATAATTTCTATGACTGTATGCACGGTATAATTTCTATGACTGTATGCACGGTATAATTTCTATGACTGTATGCACGGTATAATTTCTATGAATGTATGCACGGTATAATTTCTATAACTGTATGCACGGTATAATTTCTATGCATGTATGTACGGTATAATTTCTATGACTGTATGCACAGTATAATTTCTATGACTGTATGCACGGTATAATTTCTATGACTGTATGCACGGTATAATTTCTATGAATGTATGCACGGTATAATTTCTATAACTGTATGCACGGTATAATTTCTATGACTGTATGCACGGTATAATTTCTATGAATGTATGCACGGTATAATTTCTATGACTGTATGCACGGTATAATTTCTATGACTGTATGCACAGTATAATTTCTATGACTGTATGCACGGTATAATTTCTATGACTATATGTACGGTATAATTTCTATGACTGTATGCACGGTATAATTTCTATGAATGTATGCACGGTATAATTTCTATGACTGTATGCACGGTATAATTTCTATGACTATGTACGGTATAATTTCTATGACTGTATGCACGGTATAATTTCTATGACTGTATGCACGGTATAATTTCTATGAATGTATGCACGGTATAATTTCTATAACTGTATGAACGGTATAATTTCTATGACTGTATGCACGGTATAATTTCTATGACTGTATGGATGGTATAATTTCTATGACTGTATGCACGGTATCATTTCTATGAATGTATGCACGGTATAATTTCTATAACTGTATGCACGGTATAATTTCTATGACTGTATGCACGGTATAATTTCTTTGACTGTATGACTGTATGCACAGTATAATTTCTATAAATGTATGCACGGTATAATTTCTATGTATGCACGGTATAATTTCTATGAATGTATGCACGGTATAATTTCTATGAATGTATGCACGGTATAATTTCTATGACTGTATGCACGGTATAATTTCTATGAATGTATGCACGGTATAATTTCTATGAATGTATGCACGGTATAATTTTTATAACTGTATGCACGGTATAATTTCTATGAATGTATGCAAGGTATAATTTCTATGACTGTATGTATGGTATAATTTCTATGACTGTATGCACGGTATAATTTCTATGACTGTATGCCGGTATAATTTCTATGACTGTATGCACGGTATAATTTCTATGACTGTATGCACGGTATAATTTCTATGACTGTATGCACGGTATAATTTCTATGACTGTATGTACGGTATAATTTCTATAACTGTATGCACGGTATAATTTCTATGACTGTATGCACGGTATAATTTCTATGACTGTATGCACGGTATAATTTCTATAACTGTATGCACGGTATAATTTCTATGACTGTATGCACGGTATAATTTCTATGAATGTATGCACGGTATAATTTCTATAACTGTATGCACGGTATAATTTCTATGACTGTATGCACGGTATAATTTCTATGACTGTATGGACGGTATAATTTCTATGACTGTATGCACGGTATAATTTCTATGAATGTATGCACGGTATAATTTCTATGAATGTATGCACGGTATAATTTCTATAACTGTATGCACGGTATAATTTCTATGAATGTATGCAAGGTATAATTTCTATGAATGTATGTATGGTATAATTTCTATGAATGTATGTACGGTATAATTTCTATGACTGTATGCACGGTATAATTTCTATGAATGTATGCACGGTATAATTTCTATGAATGTATGCACGGTATAATTTCTATAACTGTATGCACGTTATAATTTCTATGAATGTATGCAAGGTATAATTTCTATGACTGTATGCACGGTATAATTTCTATGACTGTATGCACGGTATAATTTCTATGACTGTATGCACGGTATAATTTCTATGAATGTATGCACGGTATAATTTCTATGACTGTATGCACGGTATAATTTCTATGACTGTATGTACGGTATAATTTCTATAACTGTATGCACGGTATAATTTCTATGACTGTATGCACGGTATAATTTCTATGACTGTATGCACGGTATAATTTCTATAACTGTATGCACGGTATAATTTCTATGACTGTATGCACGGTATAATTTCTATGAATGTATGCACGGTATAATTTCTATAACTGTATGCACGGTATAATTTCTATGACTGTATGCACGGTATAATTTCTATGACTGTATGGACGGTATAATTTCTATGACTGTATGCACGGTATAATTTCTATGAATGTATGCACGGTATAATTTCTATGAATGTATGCACGGTATAATTTCTATAACTGTATGCACGGTATAATTTCTATGAATGTATGCACGGTATAATTTCTATGAATGTATGCACGGTATAATTTCTATGAATGTATGTATGGTATAATTTCTATGAATGTATGTATGGTATAATTTCTATGAATGTATGTACGGTATAATTTCTATGACTGTATGCACGGTATAATTTCTATGAATGTATGCACGGTATAATTTCTATGAATGTATGCACGGTATAATTTCTATAACTGTATGCACGTTATAATTTCTATGAATGTATGCAAGGTATAATTTCTATGACTGTATGCACGGTATAATTTCTATGACTGTATGCACGGTATAATTTCTATGACTGTATGCACGGTATAATTTCTATGAATGTATGCAAGGTATAATTTCTATGACTGTATGTATGGTATAATTTCTATGACTGTATGTATGGTATAATTTCTATGACTGTATGCACGGTATAATTTCTATGAATGTATGCACGGTATAATTTCTATGACTGTATGCACGGTATAATTTCTATGACTGTATGTACGGTATAAATGCTATGAATGCACATATTGTATAATCTGTTGAACGAACACCCGGTATAAATGCTATGCGTGAACACACAGTGTAAATTCTATGAATGTATGCACAGTATAAATGTTTTTAAAGGGGTACTTCGCCCCTGGCATCTTATCCCCTATCCAAAGGATAGGGGATAAGATGTTAGATCGCCGCGGTCCCGCTGCTGGGGACCCCGGGAATCGCCACGAGTTCGCTCTGTGCGTAATGATGGGCGATACAGGGGCTGGAGCAGCGTGACATCATGGTTCCGCCCCTCATGACATCACGGCCTGTCCCCTTAATGCAAGTCTATGGCAGGGGGCGTGATGACCGCCACGCCCCCTACCATAGACTTGTATTGACGGGGGCGGGCCGTGACATCACGAGGGGCGGAGTACCCTTTTAATATAAGTGAGGTATAATTCTGACTATGCACAGTATAACTTCTATGACTGTATGCACAGTATAACTTCTATGACTGTATGCACAGTATAACTTCTATGACTGTATGAATTTTATACTATTTGCAAGTAAAAGAAGAAAATATATAGTTAAAAATATGTCAGGCTTAGATACAGGCCAACTTGCATGACATGGATTAGATACGCTGGCTGAGCAGACGGCTGACATTGCCACCCAAGAGATGACGCCGCTCTCCAGGTGAAGCAACGACTGGTACCTGAATCCTGCAGTTCTGCAGACCCAGTGTAATGAAGAACCATCCGACTATGGGAACAAAGCTGACGGGTGCCACTGTGCCGGTCCTCTCCGCAATGATGTCCCTGGCAGAATGTTAAGCAGCTTTGCGGCTGAGAGTGATAGGGTTAAATTGAATTGTGCTTGTGGCCCGTACCTGACCCCAGTAACAGCAGCAGCAACCGCAGGCCAGCACAGAACATAACCAGCTGACCCGGCGGCACAAAAGTTAGCAGTGCTCTCTCCCGTGGAGCCTGTCTATACAACAGTGCCTTACCTATACTTTACCCCCATGGGTGACAAGGTGCCAAGCATCCTGCCGTGGGGCTACATGTTGTGGGCTCCAAAGCATCGAGACCCCGCTAGAGTGAGCGGCTGCCGGAGCTCCGAAAAGTGGCGGAAAGTCCAAAACCCGGAGCGCCGCACAATGCCACATGCCATGCGCTCTCTTCCGCAAAACCATGTATGCCGCGCCTTGACGTGTAGGGGGTGTTAAATACTCGGGCCCCTCAAACAAGGCAAGAATGGTTGTAATCTAAGTGTGATGGTGGTTGTAGTGTCTGGACAGATGCAATTACTGCTCCAAAGGAAGTGATTACTGTAAACCTCAGGAGAATAAATCGCCTTGTAAGTTAGGATGGTGGAGAACAGCTTTACGCTTTACTGCAGGTCCAGGATACAGCGCACGGTGCAGGTGATGGAGACAGATATAGCGGACACTTGGTTTACACTTAGCTGGTATGATGTCACAGTCTTTAGGACATTTTGGGGGAGATTTATCAAAACCTGTCAAGAGGAAAAGATGCTGAGCTGCCCATAGCAACCAATCAGATCGCTGCTTTCATTATACAGAGGCCTTGGGCTCAGAGGCTTAAGGAACTCTGGATCACTGCATCATGTGGGACATCTGTGAGCTTCTCGCTTGTCTCAAGACTCGCTAAGCAGCAGGCAGGTAGATGACTTCCTATCCAGTATGTGACCCACTGAAGGTGTGAGCTCAGCAGGCCTGGAGGCAGCCCCCCACTGAAGGTGTGAGCTCAGCAGGCCTGGAGGCAGCCCCCCACTGAAGGTGTGAGCTCAGCAGGCCTGGAGGCAGCCCCCCACTGAAGGTGTAAGCTCAGCAGGCCTGGAGGCAGCCCCCCACTGAAGGTGTGAGCTCAGCAGGCCTGGAGGCAGCCCCCCCTTAAGGTGTGAGCTCAGCAGGCCTGGATGCAGCCCCCCACTGAAGGTGTAAGCTCAGCAGGTTTGGAGGCAGCCCCCCATTGAAGGTGTAAGCTCAGCAGGTCTGGAGGCAGCCCCCCACTGAAGGTGTAAGCTCAGCAGGTTTGGAGGCAGCCCCCCACTGAAAGTGTAAGCTCAGCAGACCTGGAGGCTGCCCCCCACTGAAGGTGTAAGCTCAGCAGGCTTGGAGGCAGCCCCTCACTGAAGGTGTAAGCTCAGCAGGTTTGGAGGCAGCCCCCCACTGAAGGTGTAAGCTCAGCAGGCCTGGAGGCAGCCCCCCACTGAAGGTGTAAGCTCAGCAGACCTGGAGGCAGCCCCCACTGAAGGTGTAAGCTCAGCAGGTTTGGAGGCAGCCCCCCACTGAAGGTGTAAGCTCAGCAGGCCTGGAGGCAGCCCCCACTGAAGGTGTAAGCTCAGCAGGTTTGGAGGCAGCCCCCCACTGAAGGTGTAAGCTCAGCAGACCTGGAGGCAGCCCCCACTGAAGGTGTAAGCTCAGCAGGTTTGGAGGCAGCCCCCCACTGAAGGTGTAAGCTCAGCAGACCTGGAGGCAGCCCCCACTGAAGGTGTAAGCTCAGCAGGTTTGGAGGCAGCCCCCACTGAAGGTGTAAGCTCAGCAGGCCTGGAGGCAGCCCCCCACTGAAGGTGTAAGCTCAGCAGGCCTGGAGGCAGCCCCCCACTGAAGGTGTAAGCTCAGCAGACCTGGAGGCAGCCCCCAACTGAAGGTGTGAGATCAGCAGGTTTGGAGGCAGCCCCGCACTGAAGGTGTAAGCTCAGCAGGCCTGGAGGCAGCCCCCACTGAAGGTGTAAGCTCAGCAGGCCTAGAGGCAGCCCCCCCACTGAAGGTGTAAGCTCAGCAGGTTTGGAGGCAGCCCCCCACTGAAGGTGTAAGCTCAGCAGGCCTGGAGGCAGCCCCCCACTGAAGGTGTAAGCTCAGCAGGCCTGGAGGCAGCCCCCCACTGAAGGTGTAAGCTCAGCAGGCCTGGAGGCAGCCCCCCACTGAAGGTGTAAGCTCAGCAGGCCTGGAAGCAGCCCCCACTGAAGGTGTAAGCTCAGCAGGCATGGAGGCATAAGCTCAGCAGGCCTGAAGGCAGCCCCCCACTGAAGGTGTAAGCTCATCAGGTTTAGAGGCAGCCCCCCACTGAAGATGTGAGCTCAGCAGGCCTGGAGGCAGCCCCCCACTGAAGGTGTGAGCTCAGCAGACCTGGAGGCAGCCCCCACTGAAGGTGTAAGCTCAGCAGGCCTGGAGGCAGCCCCCACTGAAGGTGTAAGCTCAGCAGGTTTGGAGGCAACCCCCACTGAAGGTGTAAGCTCAGCAGGCCTGGAGGCAGCCCCCACTGAAGGTGTAAGCTCAGCAGGTTTGGAGGTAGCCCCCCACATGTGACTTCTTACCAACTTTTACAGAGAATTGGGGTTACCCACCGTTAACCCTTGCACAAGTAAAGGCATATAACATATATTTTCTTGACCGCCCATTTTAGAAGTAGAGACCTGTGTCAGAGCCAGGGACCTTAGAAGCAATGGCCACCTGAGTCCAAGTAGTCCAAAGTGATCCTGCTCTGGGACACTAGATAAGGAGATGTGGGACACTGGATTCCATGCTAAAGAAATCGTCTTCTATTCTCTATCTACAAGAGGGGGAGGCCGAGCTCCTACTGTCTTCTCTATCTACAGGAGGCCTTTTTTTATTTATTTTTTTAACTTTAAAAATAGATGTTTAACTTTAAAAACGTAATTGAAACAATATGTCCTCTTGTACACATGTATGTTCTGCACACGTGTCCTGTACATGTATGTATGCGCTGCACACGTGTCCTCATATATAAATATATATGTGTATGCTGCACACGTGTCCTTATATATAGATATATATGTGTATGCTGCACACGTGTCCTTATATATAGATATATATGTGTATGCTGCACACGTGTCCTTATATATAGATATATATGTGTATGCTGCACACGTGTCCTTATATATAGATATATAGGTGTATGCTGCACACGTGTCCTTATATATAGATATATATGTATATGCTGCACACGTGTTCTTATATATAGATATATACGTATGCGCTGCACACGTGTCCTTATATATAGATATATAGGTGTATGCTGCACACGTGTCCTTATATATAGATATATATGTGTATGCTGCACACGTGTCCTTATATATAGATATATAGGTGTATGCTGCACGCGTGTCCTTATATATAGATATATAGGTGTATGCTGCACACGTGTCCTTATATATAGATATATATGTGTATGCTGCACACGTGTCCTTATATATAGATATATAGGTGTATGCTGCACACGTGTCCTTATATATAGATATATATGTGTATGTTGCACACGTGTCCTTATATATAGATATATATGTGTATGCTGCACACATGTCCTTATATAGATATATAGGTGTATGCTGCACACGTGTCCTTATATATAGATATATAGGTGTATGCTGCACACGTGTCCTTATATATAGATATATATGTATATGCTGCACACGTGTTCTTATATATAGATATATATGTATATGCTGCACAAGTGTCCTTATATATAGATATATATGTGTATGCTGCACACGTGTCCTTATATATAGATATATATGTGTATGCTGCACACGTGTCCTTATATATAGGTGTATGCTGCACACATGTCCTTATATATAGGTGTATACTGCACACGTGTCCTTATATATAGGTGTATGCTGCACACATGTCCTTATATATAGGTATATATTTGTATACTGCACATGTGTCCTTATATATAGGTGTATGCTGCACACGTGTCCTTATATATAGGTGTATGCTGCACACGTGTCCTTATATATAGGTGTATCCTGCACACGTGTCCTTATATATAGGTGTATGCTGCACACGTGTCCTTATATATAGGTGTATGCTGCACACGTGTCCTTATATATAGGTGTATGCTGCACACGTGTCCTTATATATAGGTGTATGCTGCACACGTGTCCTTATATATAGGTGTATACTGCACACGTGTCCTTATATATAGGTGTATGCTGCACACGTATCCTTATATATAGGTGTATGCTGCACACGTGTCCTTATATATAGGTTTATGCTGCACACGTGTCCTTATATATAGGTGTATGCTGCACACGTGTCCTTATATATAGGTGTATGCGGCACACGTGTCCTTATATATAGGTGTATGCTGCACACGTGTCCTTATATATAGGTGTATGCTGCACACGTGTCCTTATATATAGGTGTATGCTGCACACGTGTCCTTATATATAGGTGTATGCTGCACACGTGCCCTTATATATAGGTGTATACTGCACACGTGTCCTTATATATAGGTGTATGCTGCACACGTGTCCTTATATATAGGTGTATGCTGCACACGTGTCCTTATATATAGGTGTATGCTGCACACGTGTCCTTATATATAGGTGTATGCTGCACACGTGTCCTTATATATAGGTGTATGCTGCACACGTGTCCTTATATATAGGTGTATGCTGCACACGTGTCCTTATATATAGGTGTATGCTGCACACGTGTCCTTATATATAGGTTTATGCTGCACACGTGTCCTTATATATAGGTGTATGCTGCACACGTGTCCTTATATATAGGTGTATGCGGCACACGTGTCCTTATATATAGGTGTATGCTGCACACGTGTCCTTATATATAGGTGTATACTGCACACGTGTCCTTATATATAGGTGTATGCTGCACATGTGCCCTTATATATAGGTGTATACTGCACACGTGTCCTTATATATAGGTGTATGCTGCACACGTGTCCTTATATTTAGGTGTATGCTGCACACGTGTCCTCATATATAGGTGTATGCTGCACCCGAGTCCTTATATATAGGTGTATACTGCACACGTGTCCTTATATATAGGTGTATACTGCACACGTGTCCTTATATATAGGTGTATACTGCACACGTGTCCTTATATATAGGTGTATACTGCACACGTGTCCTTATATATAGGTGTATGCTGCACACGTGTCCTTATATATAGGTGTATACTGCACACGTGTCCTTATATATAGGTGTATGCTGCACACGTGTCCTTATATATAGGTGTATGCTGCACACGTGTCCTTATATATAGGTGTATGCTGCACACGTGTCCTTATATATAGGTGTATGCTGCACACGTGTCCTTATATATAGGTGTATGCTGCACACGTGTCCTTATATATAGGTTTATGCTGTACACGTGTCCTTATATATAGGTGTATACTGCACACGTGTCCTTATATATAGGTGTATGCTGCACACGTGTCCTTATATATAGGTGTATGCTGCACACGTGTCCTTATATATAGGTGTATTCTGCACACTTGTCCTTATATATAGGTGTATGCTGCACACATGTCCTTATATATAGGTGTATGCTGCACACGTGTCCTTATATATAGGTGTATGCTGCACACGTGTCCTTATATATAGGTGTATACTGCACACGAGTCCTTATATATAGGTGTATGGTGCACACGTGTCCTTATATATAGGTGTATGCTACACACGTGTCCTTATATATAGGAGTATGCTGCACACGTGTCCTTATATATAGGTGTATGCTGCACACGTGTCCTTATATATAGGTGTATACTGCACACGTGTCCTTATATATATATGTGTATGCTGCACACGTGTCCTTATATATAGGTGTATGCTGCACACGTGTCCTTATATATAGGTGTATGCTGCACACGTGTCCTTATATATAGGTGTATCCTGCACACGTGTCCTTATATATAGGTGTATGCTGCACACGTGTCCTTATATATAGGTGTATGCTGCACACGTGTCCTTATATATAGGTGTATACTGCACACGTGTCCTTATATATAGGTGTATGCTGCACACGTGTCCTTATATATAGGTGTATGCGGCACACGCGTCCTTATATATAGGTGTATGCTGCACACGCGTCCTTATATATAGGTGTATGCTGCACACGCGCCCTTATATATAGATGTATACTGCACACGTGTCCTTATATATAGGTGTATGCTGCACACGTGTCCTTATATATAGGTGTATGCTGCACACGTGTCCTTATATATAGGTGTATGCTGCACACGTGTCCTTATATATAGGTGTATGCTGCACACGTGTCCTTATATATAGGTGTATGCTGCACACGTGTCCTTATATATAGGTGTATGCTGCACACGTGTCCTTATATATAGGTGTATGCTGCACACGTGTCCTTATATATAGGTGTATGCTGCACACGTGTCCTTATATATAGGTGTATGCTGCACACGTGTCCTTATATATAGGTGTATGCTGCACACGTGTCCTTATATATAGGTGTATGCTGCACACGTGTCCTTATATATAGGTGTATGCTGCACACGTGTCCTTATATATAGGTGTATGCTGCACACGTGTCCTTATATATAGGTGTATGCTGCACACGTGTCCTTATATATAGGTGTATGTTGCACACGTGTCCTTATATATAGGTATATGCTGCACACGTGTCCTTATATATAGGTATATGCTGCACACGTGTCCTTATATATAGGTGTATGCTGCACACGTGTCCTTATATATAGGTGTATGCTGCACACGTGTCCTTATATATAGGTGTATGCTGCACACGTGTCCTTATATATAGGTGTATGCTGCACACGTGTCCTTATATATAGGTGTATGCTGCACACGTGTCCTTATATATAGGTGTATGCTGCACACGTGTCCTTATATATAGGTGTATGCTGCACACGTGTCCTTATATATAGGTGTATGCTGCACACGTGTCCTTATATATAGGTGTATGCTGCACACGTGTCCTTATATATAGGTGTATGCTGCACACGTGTCCTTATATATAGGTGTATGCTGCACACGTGTCCTTATATATAGGTGTATCCTGCACACGTGTCCTTATATATAGGTGTATACTGCACACGTGTCCTTATATATAGGTGTATACTGCACACGTGTCCTTATATATAGGTGTATACTGCACACGTGTCCTTATATATAGGTGTATACTGCACACGTGTCCTTATATATAGGTGTATGCTGCACACGTGTCCTTATATATAGGTGTATGCTGCACACGTGTCCTTATATATAGGTGTATGCTGCACACGTGTCCTTATATATAGGAGTATGCTGCACACGTGTCCTTATATATAGGTGTATGCTGCACACGTGTCCTTATATATAGGTGTATGCTGCACACGTGTCCTTATATATAGGTGTATACTGCACACGTGTCCTTATATATAGGTGTATGCTGCACACGTGTCCTTATATATAGGTGTATACTGCACACATGTCCTTATATATAGGAGTATGCTGCACACATGTCCTTATATATAGGAGTATGCTGCACACGTGTCCTTATATATAGGTGTATGCTGCACACGTGTCCTTATATATAGGTGTATGCTGCACACGTGTCCTTATATATAGGTGTATACTGCACACGTGTCCTTATATATAGGTGTATACTGCACACGTGTCCTTATATATAGGTGTATGCTGCACACGTGTCCTTATATATAGGTGTATGCTGCACACGTGTCCTTATATATAGGAGTATGCTGCACACGTGTCCTTATATATAGGTGTATGCTGCACACGTGTCCTTATATATAGGTGTATGCTGCACACGTGTCCTTATATATAGGTGTATGCTGCACACGTGTCCTTATATATAGGTGTATGCTGCACACGTGTCCTTATATATAGGTGTATGCTGCACACGTGTCCTTATATATAGGTGTATACTGCACACGTGTCCTTATATATAGGTGTAAACTGCACACGTGTCCTTATATATAGGTGTATGCTGCACACGTGTCCTTATATATAGGTGTATGCTGCACACGTGTCCTTATATATAGGTGTATGCTGCACACGTGTCCTTATATATAGGTGTATGCTGCACACGTGTCCTTATATATAGGTGTATACTGCACACGTGTCCT
Organism: Hyla sarda; assembly: GCF_029499605.1. NCBI lineage: Eukaryota > Metazoa > Chordata > Amphibia > Anura > Hylidae > Hyla > Hyla sarda. Next base: position 78,467 of record NW_026608795.1, on the reverse strand, counting down.
TATATATAGGTGTATGCTGCACACGTGTCCTTATATATAGGTGTATACTGCACACGTGTCCTTATATATAGGTGTAAACTGCACACGTGTCCTTATATATAGGTGTATGCTGCACACGTGTCCTTATATATAGGTGTATGCTGCACACGTGCCCTTATATATAGGTGTATGCTGCACACATGTCCTTATATATAGGTGTATGCTGCACACGTGTCCTTATATATAGGTGTATGCTGCACACGTGTCCTTATATATAGGTGTATGCTGCACACGTGTCCTTATATATAGGTGTATGCTGCACACGTGTCCTTATATATAGGTGTATCCTGCACACGTGTCCTTATATATAGGTGTATCCTGCACACGTGTCCTTATATATAGGTGTATCCTGCACACGTGTCCTTATATATAGGTGTATCCTGCACACGTGTCCTTATATATAGGTGTATCCTGCACACGTGTCCTTATATATAGGTGTATGCTGCACCCGTGTCCTTATATATAGGTGTATTCTGTACATGTATGTGGTCACTTCTGATCTTAGGAGTTCCCCTTTAAGGAGAATTGTTTATCGCCTCGTTACAGATGAGATAATAATGAGAAGTCTCCGGAGACGATGGAACCTTCAGATTTGTTGCTAAGTAACGAAAGATTCTTTTCTATTTTCTGTTTTTATTCACTTGGATTAAATATTTTCTGTCTGTAAAATGTCTGAGCAGCTGCTGTAATACAGATGAGGTCCTGCAGGGGGAGCTCCTGCTCCATCTCAGGCCTTTACTATTTCTGCTGTGTCAGTGGTTTCTCCGAATCTCAGATCTTCTCTCCCCAGCCCTGTCTGTGTATACAGCACGCTCCTCCGTATACAGCACGCTCCTCCGTATACAGCACGCTCCTCCGTATACAGCACGCTCCTCCGTATACCCCTCGCTCCTCCGTATACAGCACGCTCCTCCGTATACACCTCGCTCCTCCGTATACACCTCGCTCCTCCGTATACCCCTCGCTCCTCCGTATACAGCACGCTCCTCCGTATACACCTCGCTCCTCCGTATACACCTCGCTCCTCCGTATACCCCTCGCTCCTCCGTATACCCCTCGCTCCTCCGTATACAGCACGCTCCTCCGTATACACCACGCTCCTCCGTATACACCACGCTCCTCCGTATACCCCTCGCTCCTCCGTATACCCCTCGCTCCTCCGTATACCCCTCGCTCCTCCGTATACACCACCCTCCTCCGTATACACCACGCTCCTCCGTATACAGCACGCTCCTCCGTATACACCACGCTCCTCCGTATACCCCTCGCTCCTCCGTATACCCCTCGCTCCTCCGTATACAGCACGCTCCTCCGTATACCCCTCGCTCCTCCGTATACCCCTCGCTCCTCCGTATACCCCTCGCTCCTCCGTATACCCCTCGCTCCTCCGTATACCCCACGCTCCTCCGTATACACCTCGCTCCTCCGTATACCCCTCGCTCCTCCGTATACACCACGCTCCTCCGTATACCCCTCGCTCCTCCGTATACAGCACGCTCCTCCGTATACCCCTCGCTCCTCCGTATACAGCACGCTCCTCCGTATACACCACGCTCCTCCGTATACACCTCGCTCCTCCGTATACAGCACGCTCCTCCGTATACAGCACGCTCCTCCGTATACCCCACGCTCCTCCGTATACACCACGCTCCTCCGTATACAGCACGCTCCTCCGTATACCCCTCGCTCCTCCGTATACCCCTCGCTCCTCCGTATACCCCTCGCTCCTCCGTATACACCTCGCTCCTCCGAAAACCCCTCGCTCCTCCGTATACACCTCGCTCCTCCGTATACCCCTCGCTCCTCCGTATACCCCTCGCTCCTCCGTATACCCCTCGCTCCTCCGTATACACCACGATCCTCCGTATACCCCTCGCTCCTCCGTATACACCTCGCTCCTCCGTATACCCCTCGCTTCTCAGTATACCCCTCGCTCCTCCGTATACCCCTCGCTCCTCCGTATACCTCTCGCTCCTCCGTATACACCACGCTCCTCCGTATACACCTCGCTCCTCCGTATACCCCTCGCTCCTCCGTATACACCTCGCTCCTCCGTATACCCCTCGCTCCTCCGTATACCCCACGCTCCTCCGTATACCCCTCGCTCCTCCGTATACCCCTCGCTCCTCCGTATACACCTCGCTCCTCCGTATACCCCTCGCTCCTCCGTATACCCCTCGCTCCTCCGTATACACCACGCTCCTCCGTATACCCCTCGCTCCTCAGTATACCCCTCGCTCCTCCGTATACCCCTCGCTCCTCCGTATAACCCTCGCTCCTCCGTATACACCTCGCTCCTCCGTATACACCACGCTCCTCCGTATACTCCTCGCTCCTCCGTATACCCCTCGCTCCTCCGTATACACCACGCTCCTCCGTATACACCACGCTCCTCCGTATACACCACGCTCCTCCGTATACCCCTCTCTCCTCCGTATACACCACGCTCCTCCGTATACACCACGCTCCTCCGTATACCCCTCGCTCCTCCGTATACACCTCGCTCCTCCGTATACACCACGCTCCTCCGTATACCCCTCGCTCCTCCGTATACCCCTCGCTCCTCCGTATACCCCTCGCTCCTCCGTATACCCCTCGCTCCTCCGTATACACCTCGCTCCTCCGTATACCCCTCGCTCCTCCGTATACACCTCGCTCCTCCGTATACCCCTCGCTCCTCCGTATACCCCTCGCTCCTCCGTATACACCACGCTCCTCCGTATACACCACGCTCCTCCGTATACCCCTCGCTCCTCCGTATACCCCTCGCTCCTCCGTATACACCACGCTCCTCCGTATACCCCTCGCTCCTCCGTATACCCCACGCTCCTCCGTATACACCACGCTCCTCCATATACACCTCGCTCCTCCATATACCCCTCGCTCCTCCGTATACACCACGCTCCTCCGTATACCCCTCGCTCCTCCGTATACCCCTTGCTCCTCCGTATACCCCACGCTCCTCCGTATACACCTCGCTCCTCCGTATACACCTCGCTCCTCCGTATACCCCACGCTCCTCCGTATACACCTCGCTCCTCCGTATACACCACGCTCCTCCGTATACCCCTCGCTCCTCCGTATACCCCTCGCTCCTCCGTATACCCCACGCTCCTCCGCACACACCTCGCTCCTCCGTATACACCACGCTCCTCCGTATACCCCTCGCTCCTCCGTATACCCCTCGCTCCTCCGTATACACCTCGCTCCTCAGTATACCCCTCGCTCCTCCGTATACACCACGCTCCACCGTATACCCCACGCTCCTCCGTATACACCTCGCTCCTCCGTATACCCCTCGCTCCTCCGTATACCCCTCACTCCTCCGTATACACCTCGCTCCTCCGTATACCCCTTTCTCCTCCGTATACACCACGCTTCTCCGCATACCCCACGCTCCTCCGCATACACCACGCTCCTCCGTATACACCACGCTCCTCCGTATACCCCTCGCTCCTCCGTATACACCACGCTCCTCCGTATACCCCTCGCTCCTCCGTATACACCACCCTCCTCCGTATACCCCTCGCTCCTCCGTATAAACCACCCTCCTCCGTATACACCACGCTCCTCCGTATACCCCTCGCTCCTCCGTATACACCACGCTCCTCCGTATACACCACGCTCCTCCGTATACCCCTCGCTCCTCCGTATACACCACCCTCCTCCATATACCCCTCGCTCCTCCGTATACACCACGCTCCTCCGTATACACCACGCTCCTCCGTATACCCCTCGCTCTTCCGTATACACCACGCTCCTCCGTATACACCACGCTCCTCCGTTTACCCCTCGCTCCTCCGTATACCCCTCGCTCCTCCGTATACCCCTCGCTCCTCCTTATATACCACGCTCCTACGTATACCCCTCGCTCCTCCGTATACACCACGCTCCTCCGTATACCCCTCGCTCCTCCGTATACCCCTCGCTCCTCCGTATACCCCTCACTCCTCCGTATACACCACGCTCCTCCGTATACACCACGCTCCTCCGTATAACCCTCGCTCCTCCGTATACACCACGCTCCTCCGTATACACCACGCTCCTCCGTATACCCCTCGCTCCTCCGTATACCCCTCGCTCCTCCGTATACCCCACGCTCCTCCGCACACACCTCGCTCCTCCGTATACACCACGCTCCTCCGTATACCCCTCGCTCCTCCGTATACCCCTCGCTCCTCCGTATACACCTCGCTCCTCAGTATACCCCTCGCTCCTCCGTATACACCACGCTCCACCGTATACCCCACGCTCCTCCGTATACACCTCGCTCCTCCGTATACCCCTCGCTCCTCCGTATACCCCTCACTCCTCCGTATACACCTCGCTCCTCCGTATACCCCTTTCTCCTCCGTATACACCACGCTTCTCCGCATACCCCACGCTCCTCCGCATACACCACGCTCCTCCGTATACACCACGCTCCTCCGTATACCCCTCGCTCCTCCGTATACACCACGCTCCTCCGTATACCCCTCGCTCCTCCGTATACACCACCCTCCTCCGTATACCCCTCGCTCCTCCGTATAAACCACCCTCCTCCGTATACACCACGCTCCTCCGTATACCCCTCGCTCCTCCGTATACACCACGCTCCTCCGTATACACCACGCTCCTCCGTATACCCCTCGCTCCTCCGTATACACCACCCTCCTCCATATACCCCTCGCTCCTCCGTATACACCACGCTCCTCCGTATACACCACGCTCCTCCGTATACCCCTCGCTCTTCCGTATACACCACGCTCCTCCGTATACACCACGCTCCTCCGTTTACCCCTCGCTCCTCCGTATACCCCTCGCTCCTCCGTATACCCCTCGCTCCTCCTTATATACCACGCTCCTACGTATACCCCTCGCTCCTCCGTATACACCACGCTCCTCCGTATACCCCTCGCTCCTCCGTATACCCCTCGCTCCTCCGTATACCCCTCACTCCTCCGTATACACCACGCTCCTCCGTATACACCACGCTCCTCCGTATAACCCTCGCTCCTCCGTATACACCACGCTCCTCCGTATACCCCTCGCTCCTCCGTATACCCCTCGCTCCTCCGTATACACCACGCTCCTCCGTATACCCCACGCTCCTCCGTATACACCTCACTCCTCCGTATACACCACGCTCCTCCGTATACCCCTCGCTCCTCCGTATACACCACGCTCCTCCGTATACACCTCGCTCCTCCGTATACACCACGCTCCTCCGTATACCCCTAGCTCCTCCGTATACACCACGCTCCTCCGTATACCCCTCGCTCCTCCGTACACCCCTAGCTCCTCCGTATACACCACGCTCATCCGTATACACCACACTCCTCCGTATACACCTCGCTCCTCCATATACACCACACTCCTCCGTATACACCACACTCCTCCGTATACCCCTCGCTCCTCCGTATACACCACGCTCCTCCGTATACCCCTCGCTCCTCCGTATACACCACGCTCCTCCGTATACACCACGCTCCTCCGTATACCCCTCGCTCCTCCGTATACCCCTCGCTCCTCTGTATACCCCTCGCTCCTCCGTATACCCCTCGCTCCTCCGTATACACCACGCTCCTCCGTATACCCCTCGCTCCTCCGTATACACCACGCTCCTCCGTATACACCACGCTCCTCCGTATACCCCTCGCTTCTCCGTATACACTTCGCTCCTCCGTATACCCCAAACTCCTCCGTATACCCCTCGCTCCTCCGTATACCCCTCGCTCCTCCGTATACACCACACTCCTCCGTATACCCCTCGCTCCTCCGTATACACCTCGCTCCTCCGTATACACCACGCTCCTCCGTATACCCCTCGCTCCTCCGTATACCCCTCGCTCCTCCGTATACCCCACGCTCCTCCGTATACACCACGCTCCTCTGTATACACCTCGCTCCTCCGTATACACCACGCTCCTCCGTATACACCACGCTCCTCCGTATACCCCTCGCTCCTCTGTATACCCCACGCTCCTCCGTATACCCCTCGCTCCTCCGTATACACCACGCTCCTCCGTATACCCCTCGCTCCTCCGTATACACCACGCTCCTCCGTATACACCACGCTCCTCCGTATACCCCTCGCTCCTCCGTATACACCACGCTCCTCCGTATACACCACGCTCCTCCGTATACACCACGCTCCTCCGTATACCCCTCGCTCCTCCGTATACCCCTCGCTCCTCCGTATACACCACGCTCCTCCGTATACACCACGCTCCTCCGTATACACCACGCTCCTCCGTATACCCCTCGCTCCTCCGTATACCCCTCGCTCCTCCGTATACCCCTCGCTCCTCCGTATACACCACGCTCCTCCGTATACCCCTCGCTCCTCCGTATACACCACGCTCCTCCGTATACACCACGCTCCTCCGTATAACCCTCGCTTCTCCGTATACACCTCGCTCCTCCGTATACCCCACACTCCTCCGTATACCCCTCGCTCCTCCGTATACCCCTCGCTCCTCCGTATACACCACACTCCTCCGTATACCCCTCGCTCCTCCGTATACACCTCGCTCCTCCGTATACCCCTCGCTCCTCCGTTTACCCCTCGCTCCTCCGTATACCCCTCGCTCCTCCGTATACCCCTGTCTCCTCCGTATACACCTCGCTCCTCCGTATACCCCTCGCTCCTCCGTATACACCACGCTCCTCCGTATACACCACGCTCCTCCGTATACCCCTCGCTCCTCCGTATACCCCACGCTCCTCCGTATACATCACCCTCCTCCGTATACACCACGCTCCTCCGTATACACCACGCTCCTCCGTATACCCCTCGCTCCTCCGTATACCCCTAGCTCCTCCGTATACACCACGCTCATCCGTATACACCACACTCCTCCGTATACACCTCGCTCCTCCATATACACCACACTCCTCCGTATACACCACACTCCTCCGTATACCCCTCGCTCCTCCGTATACCCCACGCTCCTCCGTATACCCCTCGCTCCTCCGTATACACCACGCTCCTCCGTATACACCACGCTCCTCCGTATACCCCTCGCTCCTCCGTATACACCACGCTCCTCCGTATACACCACGCTCCTCCGTATACCCCTCGCTCCTCCGTATACACCACGCTCCTCCGTATACACCACGCTCCTCCGTATACCCCTCGCTCCTCCGTATACACCACGCTCCTCCGTATACCCCTCGCTCCTCCGTATACACCACGCTCCTCCGTATACACCACGCTCCTCCGTATACCCCTCGCTCCTCCATATACCCCTCGCTCCTCCGTATACCCCACGCTCCTCCGTATACACCACGCTCCTCCGTATACACCTCGCTCCTCCGTATACACCACGCTCCTCCGTATACACCACGCTCCTCCGTATACCCCTCGCTCCTCCGTATACCCCACGCTCCTCCGTATACCCCTCGCTCCTCCGTATACACCACACTCCTCCGTATACCCCTCGCTCCTCCATATACACCACGCTCCTCCGTATACACCACGCTCCTCCGTATACCCCTCGCTTCTCCGTATACCCCTCGCTCCTCCGTATACACCACGCTCCTCCGTATACCCCTCGCTCCTCCGTATACACCACGCTCCTCCGTATACACCACGCTCCTCCATATACCCCTCGCTCCTCCGTATACCCCTCGCTCCTCCGTATACCCCACGCTCCTCCGTATACACCACGCTCCTCCGTATACACCTCGCTCCTCCGTATACACCACGCTCCTCCGTATACACCACGCTCCTCCGTATACCCCTCGCTCCTCCGTATACCCCTCGCTCCTCCGTATACACCTCGCTCCTCCGTATACCCCTCGCTCCTCCGTATACCCCTCGCTCCTCCGTATACCCCTCGCTCCTCCGTATACACCTCGCTCCTCCGTATACACCTCGCTCCTCCGTATACCCCTCGCTCCTCCGTATACACCACGCTCCTCCGTATACACCTCGCTCCTCCGTATACACCTCACTCCTCCGTATACACCACGCTCCTCCGTATACACCTCGCTCCTCCGTATACACCACGCTCCTCCGTATACACCTCGCTCCTCCGTATACCCCTCGCTCCTCCGTATACACCTCGCTCCTCCGTATACCCCTCGCTCCTCCGTATACACCTCGCTCCTCCGTATACACCACACTCCTCCGTATACACCTCGCTCCTCCGTATACCCCTCGCTCCTCCGTATACCCCTCGCTCCTCCGTCCTCCTATACGCCTGTATAATATATCATGTATAACGCCTGTCAGTATTTATAAAACAAAGCAGCTCGTAATATGTACTGCAGCCCCGACCTAAACCAAGTGTTACCCTCTAGTCACATCCAGAGCTGCAGGCGGAGTCTGTGCAGGTCCTGATCCTCGTAGAGTGGAGACTCTGGGATGTAATAACTATCATGTGTCCTCCAGCACTCCGCTCATTAGGTGTATATGGACAGAGACTGAGCATGTGAGTCCTCCAGCACTCCGCCCATTAGGTGTATAGGGACAGTGACTGAGCATGTGAGTCCTCCAGCACTCCGCCCATCAGGTGTATATGGACAGTGACTGAGCATGTGTGTCCTCCAGCACTCCGCCCATTAGGTGTATATGGACAGAGACTGAGCATATGTGTCCTCCAGCACTCCGCCCATTAGGTGTATATGGACAGAGACTGAGCATGTGTGTCCTCCAGCACTCCGCCCATTAGGTGTATATGGACAGAGACTGAGCATGTGTGTCCTCCAGCACTCCGCCCATTAGGTGTATAGGGACAGTGACTGAGCATGTGTGTCCTCCAGCACTCCGCTCATTAGGTGTATAGGGACAGTGACTGAGCATGTGTGTCCTCCAGCACTCAGATCATCAGGTGTATATGGACAGAGACTGAGCATGTGAGTCCTCCAGCACTCCCCCCATTAGGTGTATAGGGACAGAGACTGAGCATGTGTGTCCTCCAGCACTCCGCTCATTAGGTGTGTAGGGACAGTGACTGAGCATGTGTGTCCTCCAGCACTCCGCCCATTAGGTGTATAGGGACAGTGACTGAGCATGTGTGTCCTCCAGCACTCCCCCCATTAGGTGTGTAGGGACAGTGACTGAGCATGTGTGTCCTCCAGCACTCCGCCCATTAGGTGTATAGGGACAGTGACTGAGCATGTGTGTCCTCCAGCACTCCGCCCATTAGGTGTATAGGGACAGTGACTGAACATGTGTGTCCTCCAGCACTCCGCCCATTAGGTGTATAGGGACAGTGACTGAGCATGTGAGTCCTCCAGCACTCCGCCCATTAGGTGCATAGGGACAGTGACTGAGCATGTGTGTCCTCCAGCACTCCGCCCATTAGGTGTGTAGGGACAGTGACTGAGCATGTGTGTCCCCCAGCACTCCGCCCATTAGGTGTATAGGGACAGTGACTGAGCATGTGTGTCCTCCAGCACTCAGATCATCAGGTGGATGGGGACAGTGACTGAGCATGTGTGTCCTCCAGCACTCCGCCCATTAGGTGTATAGGGACAGTGACTGAGCATGTGTGTCCTCCAGCACTCAGATCATCAGGTGTATATGGACAGAGACTGAGCATGTGTGTCCTCCAGCACTCCGCCCATTAGGTGTATAGGGACAGTGACTGAGCATGTGTGTCCTCCAGCACTCAGATCATCAGGTGTATATGGACAGTGACTGAGCATGTGTGTCCTCCAGCACTCCGCCCATTAGGTGTATATGGACAGAGACTGAGCATGTGAGTCCTCCAGCACTCCCCCCATTAGGTGTATAGGGACAGTGACTGAGCATGTGTGTCCTCCAGCACTTCGCCCATTAGGTGTATAGGGACAGTGACTGAGCATGTGTGTCCTCCAGCACTCCGCCCATTAGGTGTATAGGGACAGTGACTGAGCATGTGTGTCCTCCAGCACTCCGCCCATTAGGTGTATAGGGACAGTGACTGAGCATGTGTGTCCTCCAGCACTCCCCCCATTAGGTGTGTAGGGACAGTGACTGAGCATGTGTGTCCTCCAGCACTCCGCCCATTAGGTGTATAGGGACAGTGACTGAGCATGTGTGTCCTCCAGCACTCCGCCCATTAGGTGTATAGGGACAGTGACTGAGCATGTGTGTCCTCCAGCACTCCGCCCATTAGGTGTATATGGACAGTGACTGAGCATGTGTGTCCTCCAGCACTCCGCCCATTAGGTGTATAGGGACAGTGACTGAGCATGTGTGTCCTCCAGCACTCAGATCATCAGGTGGATGGGGACAGTGACTGAGCATGTGTGTCCTCCAGCACTCCGCCCATTAGGTGTATATGGACAGTGACTGAGCATGTGAGTCCTCCAGCACTCCGCCCATTAGGTGTATATGGACAGTGACTGAGCATGTGAGTCCTCCAGCACTCCACCCATTAGGTGTATATGGACAGTGACTGAGCATGTGTGTCCTCCAGCACTCCGCCCATTAGGTGTATAGGGACAGTCAATGAGCATGTGTGTCCTCCAGCACTCCGCCCATTAGGTGTATATGGACAGTTACATAGTTAGTGCGGTCGAAAAAAGACATATGTCCATCAAGTTCAACCAGGGAATTAAGGGGTAGGGGTGCGGCGCGATATTGGGGAAGGGATGAGATTTTATATTTCTTCATAAGCATTAATGTTATTTTGTTCCAGGAATGTATCTAATCCTGTTTTAAAGCTGTTAATTGTTCCTGCTGTGACCAGTTCCTGAGGTAGACCGTTCCATAAATTCACAGTCCTCACGGTAAAGAAGGCGTGTCGCCCCTTTAGACTAAACCTTTTCTTCTCCAGATGGAGGGAGTGTCCCCTCGTCCTTTGGGGGGGTTTAACCTGGAACAGTTTTTCTCCATATTTTTTGTATGGGCCATTTATATACTTATATACGTTTATCATATCCCCCTTTAATAAACGTATATAAGTATATTAATGGCCCATACAAAAAATATGGAGAAAAACAGTGACTGAGCATGTGTGTCCTCCAGCACTCCCCCCATTAGGTGTATATGGACAGTGACTGAGCATGTGTGTCCTCCAGCACTCCCCCCATTAGGTGTATAGGGACAGTGACTGAGCATGTGTGTCCTCCAGCACTCCGCCCATTAGGTGTATAGGGACAGTGACTGAGCATGTGTGTCCTCCAGCACTCCCCCCATTAGGTGTATAGGGACAGTGACTGAGCATGTGTGTCCTCCAGCACTCCGCCCATTAGGTGTATAGGGACAGTGACTGAGCATGTGTGTCCTCCAGCACTCCCCCCATTAGGTGTATATGGACAGTGACTGAGCATGTGTGTCCTCCAGCACTCCGCCCATTAAGTGTATAGGGACAGTGACTGAGCATGTGTGTCCTCCTCCTCTTGGCCCAATCTTCTCTATCCCTTTAATGCACTTTATTTAGGCCGGGTTCACACCACGTTTTTGCAATACAGTTCCCGTAAAAAACTGATTCCTCAAAACCTGACTAAACTGTATCAAAACGTGTGTACAAATTTTAATCCGTATACGGTTTGAAAAATGATGTCCACTTTTCATTCCATTATGAATAAAGTTTCACTTGTTTGATTTAAATTCCAAGAAAAAAAAAGCAAAGTCAAAAACTGTACGGTAAAAACCGGATGGAACCGTACAATACAGTTCCGTACGGTTTTCAATACGGTTCCGTACGGTTTTCAATACGGTTCCGTACGGTTTTCATTACGGTTCCGTACGGTTTTCAATACGGTTCCGTACGGTTTTCAATACGGTTCCGTACGGTTTTCATTACGGTTCCGTACGGATTTCAATACGGTTCCGTACGGTTTTCAATACGGTTCCGTACGGTTTTCATTACGGTTCCGTACGGTTTTCATTACGGTTCCGTACGATTTTCAATACGGTTCCGTACGGTTTTCAATACGGTTCCGTACGGTTTTCAATACGGTTCCGTACGGTTTTCAATACGGTTCCGTACGGTTTTCATTACGGTTCCGTACGGTTTTCAATACGGTTCCGTACGGTTTTCAATACGGTTCCGTACGGTTTTCAATACGGTTCCGTACGGTTTTCAATACGGTTTCAATACGGTTCCGTACGGTTTTCAATACGGTTCCGTACGGTTTTCAATACGGTTCCGTACGGTTTTCATTACGGTTCCGTACGGTTTTCATTACGGTTCCGTACGGTTTTCAATACGGTTCCGTACGGTTTTCAATACGGTTCCGTACGGTTTTCATTACGGTTCCGTACGGTTTTCAATACGGTTCCGTACGGTTTTCAATACGGTTCCGTACGGTTTTCAATACGGTTCCGTACGGTTTTCATTACGGTTCCGTACGGTTTTCATTACGGTTCCGTACGGTTTTCAATACGGTTCCGTACGGTTTTCAATACGGTTCCGTACTGTTTTCAATACGGTTCCGTACGGTTTTCAATACGGTTCCGTACGGTTTTCAATACGGTTTTCAATACGGTTTTCAATACGGTTTTCAATACGGTTCCGTACGGTTTTCAATACGGTTCCGTACGGTTTTCATTACGGTTCCGTACGGTTTTCATTACGGTTCCGTACGGTTTTCAATACGGTTCCGTACTGTTTTCAATACGGTTCCGTACGGTTTTCAATACGGTTCCGTACGGTTTTCAATACGGTTCCGTACGGTTTTCAATACGGTTTTCAATACGGTTCCGTACGGTTTTCAATACGGTTCCGTACGGTTTTCAATACGGTTCCGTACGGTTTTCATTACGGTTCCGTACGGTTTTCAATACGGTTCCGTACGGTTTTCAATACGGTTCCGTACGGTTTTCAATACGGTTCCGTACGGTTTTCAATACGGTTCCGTACGGTTTTCAATACGGTTCCGTACGGTTTTCAATACGGTTCCGTACGGTTTTCAATAAGGTTCCGTACGGTTTTCATTACGGTTCCGTACGGTTTTCAATACGGTTCCGTACGGTTTTCAATACGGTTCCGTACGGTTTTCAATACGGTTCCGTACGGTTTTCAATACGGTTCCGTACGGTTTTCAATACGGTTTCAATACGGTTCCGTACGGTTTTCAATACGGTTCCGTACGGTTTTCAATACGGTTCCGTACGGTTTTCAATACGGTTCCGTACGGTTTTCAATACGGTTTTCAATACGGTTCCGTACGGTTTTCAATACGGTTCCGTACGGTTTTCAATACGGTTCCGTACGGTTTTCGATACGGTTCCGTACGGTTTTCAATACGGTTCCGTACGGTTTTCAATACGGTTCCGTACGGTTTTCAATACGGTTCCGTACGGTTTTCAATACGGTTCCGTACGGTTTTCAATACGGTTCCGTACGGTTTTCAATACGGTTCCGTACGGTTTTCAATAAGGTTCCGTACGGTTTTCATTACGGTTCCGTACGGTTTTCAATACGGATCCGTACGGTTTTCAATACGGTTCCGTACGGTTTTCAATACGGTTCCGTACGGTTTTCAATACGGTTCCGTACGGTTTTCATTACGGTTCCGTACGGTTTTCAATACGGTTCCGTACGGTTTTCAATACTGTTCCGTACGGTTTTCAATACGGTTCCGTACGGTTTTCAATACGGTTCCGTACGGTTTTCAATACTGTTCCGTACGGTTTTCAATACGGTTCCGTACAGTTTTCAATACGGTTCCGTACGGTTTTCAATACGGTTCCGTACGGTTTTCACATTGAAAGCATATACGGGAACTGTACTGCAAAACGTGGTGTGAACCCGGCCTTACTTCATAGTCCTAAATGGCCACAATGCCTCCAGTAAGTGAAGGGTTAACACTTCTTCTCACCCTCAGTACTGGGTGGATCAGACAGCGGAGTTGGACCATATGTTCTCACTTTATTGCGTTGGACAGAACCCAGTGCGATATTCATCAGCAGCAGAAATAATCTCCGTTTTCTCTCCTTGCGTCATTGTTTTCTCCGCAGTCTCAGCGTTCGCCATTATTATCAGAGGATAAAGTGAAACTCCGCACAAGCACTAAATGCACTATAGTCATGTGACTGGAAGGGTACTTATGTTTTTCCCTTTAATCTTTAAAGGGGTTCTCCGCTGCCCAAGTGTCTGGAACATTTAGTTCCGAACGCTGGGTGCGGGCGTCGTGACATCACCGCCACGCCCCTCGTGACTTCATACCACGCCCCCTCAATGCAAGTCTATAGGAGGGGGAGTGACGCCCCTCCCATAAACTTGCATTGAGGGGCGTGGCCATGACATCACGACCTCCTCTTCCCGCGCCCAGCGTTCAGAACAAAATGTTCTGAACACTTGGGCAGCGGAGTACCCCTTTAACTACAGCTGACATCACTTCCTGCTCTGCAGCTATTGGCTGACGCTGCTCCTCACTGACTTCCTGCTCTGCAGCTATTGGCTGATGCTGCTCCTCCCTGACTTCCTGCTCTGCAGCTATTGGCTGACGCTGCTCCTCCCCGACTTCCTGCTCTGCAGCTATTGGCTGACGCTGCTCCTCCCTGACTTCCTGCTCTGCAGCTATTGGCTGACGCTGCTCCTCACTGACTTCCTGCTCTGCAGCTATTGGCTGACGCTGCTCCTCACTGACTTCCTGCTCTGCAGCTATTGGCTGACGCTGCTCCTCCCTGACTTCCTGCTCTGCAGCTGTTGGCTGACGCAGCTCCTCACTGACTTCCTGCTCTGCAGCTATTGGCTGACGCTGCTCCTCACTGACTTCCTGCTCTGCAGCTATTGGCTGACGCTGCTCCTCACTGACTTCCTGCTCTGCAGCTATTGGCTGACGCTGCTCCTCACTGACTTCCTGCTTTGCAGCTATTGGCTGACGCTGCTCCTCACTGACTTCCTGCTCTGCAGCTGTTGGCTGACGCTGCTCCTCACTGACTTCCTGCTCTGCAGCTATTGGCTGACGCTGCTCCTCACAGACTTCCTGCTCTGCAGCTATTGGCTGACGCTGCTCCTCACAGACTTCCCGCTCTGCAGCTGTTGGCTGACGCTGCTCCTCCCTGACTTCCTGCTCTGCAGCTATTGGCTGACGCTGCTCCTCACTGACTTCCTGCTCTGCAGCTATTGGCTGACGCTGCTCTTCACTGACTTCCTGCTCTGCACCTATTGGCTGACGCTGCTCCTCACTGACTTCCTGCTCTGCAGCTATTGGCTGACGCTGCTCCTCACAGACTTCCTGCTCTGCAGCTATTGGCTGACGCTGCTCCTCACTGACTTCCTGCTCTGCAGCTATTGGCTGACGCTGCTCCTCACTGACTTCCTGCTCTGCAGCTATTGGCTGATGCTGCTCCTCCCTGACTTCCTGCTCTGCAGCTATTGGCTGACGCTGCTCCTCCCCGACTTCCTGCTCTGCAGCTATTGGCTGACGCTGCTCCTCCCCGACTTCCTGCTCTGCAGCTATTGGCTGACGCTGCTCCTCACTGACTTCCTGCTCTGCAGCTATTGGCTGACGCTGCTCCTCACTGACTTCCTGCTCTGCAGCTATTGGCTGACGCTGCTCCTCACAGACTTCCTGCTCTGCAGCTATTGGCTGACGCTGCTCCTCACTGACTTCCTGCTCTGCAGCTGTTGGCTGACGCTGCTCCTCACTGACTTCCTGCTCTGCAGCTATTGGCTGACGCTGCTCCTCACTGACTTCCTGCTCTGCAGCTATTGGCTGACGCTGCTCCTCCCTGACTTCCTGCTCTGCAGCTATTGGCTGACGCTGCTCCTCACTGACTTCCTGCTCTGCAGCTATTGGCTGACGCTGCTCTTCACTGACTTCCTGCTCTGCAGCTATTGGCTGACGCTGCTCCTCCCTGACTTCCTGCTCTGCAGCTATTGGCTGACGCTGCTCCTCCCCGACTTCCTGCTCTGCAGCTATTGGCTGACGCTGCTCCTCCCTGACTTCCTGCTCTGCAGCTATTGGCTGACGCTGCTCCTCACTGACTTCCTGCTTTGCAGCTATTGGCTGACGCTGCTCCTCACTGACTTCCTGCTCTGCAGCTATTGGCTGAGGCTGCTCCTCACTGACTTCCTGCTCTGCACCTATTGGCTGAGGCTGCTCCTCACTGACTTCCTGCTCTGCAGCTATTGGCTGACGCTGCTCCTCACAGACTTCCTGCTCTGCAGCTATTGGCTGACGCTATTGGGGGGGGGGGGGGATGTATCCAGGGGGTGTGAACTATTTTCTACACCTGTAATTTATGTGGTGGTACTGTGCACGTGCGACACATTTATTTACCTTGTGCAGGGCGTGTAATCTGGTGCCAGGTGACATTTTTTCTAATTTACACTTCAGTGCACCGCTCCTCTGACTTTTATAGGACTATTTAACCCATTGCGCAAAAAAAAGGCGCCTTTTTTTAAAATGTTGTCCTCCGCCAGTTTTTTAACCTCTTAACCCCTTAAGGACCCGGCCATTTTTTGCACATCTGACCACTGTCACTTTAAGCATTAATAACTCTGATGCTTTTACTTTTCATTCTGATTCCGAGATTGTTTTTTCGTGACATATTCTACTTTAACTTAGTGGTAACTTTTTGTGGTAACTTGCATCATTTCTTGGTGAAAAATCCCAAAATTTTATGAAAAAATTTAAAATTTAGCATTTTTCTAACTTTGAAACTCTCTGCTTGTAAGGAAAATGGACATTCCAAATATTTTTTTTTATTCACATATACAATATGTCTACTTTATATTTGCATCATAAAGTTGAGATGTTTTTACTTTTGGAAGACACCAGAGGGCTTCAAAGTTCAGCAGCAATTTTCAAAATTTTCACAAAATTTTCACAAAATTTTCAAAATCGGAATTTTTCATGGACCAGTTCAGGTTTGAAGTGGATTTGAAGGGTCTTCTTATTAGAAATACCCCACAAATGACCCCATTATAAAAACTGCACCCCCCAAAGTATTCAAAATGACATTCAGTCAGCATTTTAACCCTTTAGGTGTTTCACAGGAATAGAAGCAAAGTGAAGGAGAAAATTCACAATCTTAATTTTTTACACTCAGATGTTCTTGTAGACCCAGTTTTTTAATTTTTACAAGTGGTAAAAGGAGAAAATTTATACGTATATTTGTAGCCCAATTTCTCTCGAGTAAGCACATACCTCATATGTCTATGTAAAGTGTTCGGCGGGCGCAGTAGAGGGCTCAGAAGGGAAAGAACGACAAGGGGATTTTGGAGAGTACGTTTTTCAGACATGGTTTTTGTGGGGCATGTCGCATTTAGGAAGCCCCTATGGTGCCAGAACAGCAAAAAACCCACATGGCATACCATTTTGGAAACTAGACTCCTTGAGGAACGTAACAAGAAATAAAGTGAGCCTTAATACCCCACAGGGGTTTCACGACTTTTGCATACGTAAAAAATGTGTGTTTCCCCCCACAAATGTCACATTTTTGCAAGGGTTAATAGCAGAAAATACCCCACAAAAAATTGTAACCCCATCTCTTCTAAGTATGGAGGTACCCCATAAGTTGACCTGAAGTGCACTACGGGCGAACTACAATGCTCAGAAGAGAAGGAGTCATATTTGGCTTTTTGGGAGCAAATTTTGCTCGGGGGGCATGTCGCATTTAGGAAGCCCCTATGATGCCAGGACAGCAAAATAACCCCCACATGGCATACCATTTTGGAAACTAGACCCCTTGAGGAACGTAACAAGGGGTACAGTGAGCATTTACCCCCCATTGGTGTCTGTCAGATCTTTCGAACAGTGGGCTGTACAAAATTTTTAATTTGCACAGCCCACTGTTCCAAAGATCTGTCAGACACCAGTGGGGTGTAAATTCTCACTGCACCCCTCATTACATTCCGTGAGGGGTGTAGTTTCCGAAATGGGGTCACATGTGGGGTTCTGTTTTTTTTTCGTTTGTCAAAACCGCTGTAAATATCAGTCACCCATGTGAAAATCACCTCAAATGTACATGGCGCACTCTCCCTTCTGGGCCTTGTTGTGCTCCCCCAGAGCACTTTGCGCCCACATATCGGGTATCTCCGTACTCGGGAGAAATTGCATTACAAATTTTGGGGGGCTTTTTTCCCTTTTACCTCTTTTCAAAATGAAAAGTATAGGGCAACACCAGCATGTTAGTGTAAAAAATTTATTTTTTTACACTAACATGCTGGTGTAGACCCCAACTTCACCTTTTCATAAGGGGTTAAAGGAGAAAAAGCCCCCCAAAATTTGTTAGGCAATTTCTCCCGAGTACAGCGATACCCCATATGTGGCCCTAAACTGTTGCCTTGAAATACGACAGGGCTCCAAAGTGAGAGCACCATGTGCATTTGAGGCCTGAATTAGGGATTTGCATAGGGGTGGACATAGGGGTATTCTACGCCAGTGATTCCCAAACAGGGTGCCTCCAGCTGTTGAAAAACTCCCAGCATGCTTGGACAGTCAACGGCTGTCCGGCAATATTGGGAGTTGTTGTTTTGCCGGAGGTTCCATTTTGGAAACAGTGGCATTAGTCATTTTTATTGGGAGGGGAGGGGGGCTGTGTAGGGGGCTGTGTATATGTAGTGTTTTTAGGGTACAGTCACATGGACGGGGGATTACAGCGAGTTGCTGCATTGCAAACTTGCAGCGTGATACTCACTGTAAGCCCCCTGCCCATGTAAATGTACCCTGTACATTCACAAGGGGGGGACCTCCAGCTGTTGCAAAACTACAACTCCCAGCATGCACAGTCTATCAGTGCATGCTGGTAGTTATAGTTTTGCAACAGCTGGAGGCACACGGGTTGGGAAACACTAAGTTAGGAAACAGACAATGTTTCCCAACCAGTGTGCCTCCAGTTGTTGCAAAACCACAACTCCCAAACATTCTCAGGCATGCTGGGAGTAGTAGTTTTGCAACATCTGGAGGACTACAGTTTGCAGACCACTAATACAGTGGTTCCCAATCTGTGCCCTTCCAGATGTTGCAAAACTACAACTCCCAGTATGCCAAAACTGTCCAGGCATGCTGGGAGTTGTAGTTCTGCAACATCTGAAGGGCCAGATGTTACAGAACTACAACTCCCAGCATGCCTGGACAGTAAGGGCTTGCTGAGGATGTGTAGTTTTGCAACATCTGGAAGGGCACAGTGGTCTCCAAACTGTGGGCCTCCAGATGTTGCAAAACTGCAACTCACAGCATGCCCAGATGCCAAGGTCTGTCTCGACATGTTAGGAGTTGTGGTGTAAGGGGACCAGATGGAGCAGTCCAGATCACTTTACGGCGGTCTGGACTGCTGCAAAGGTCCCGCGCTGCCGCCGAAGATCCACTCACCTGTCGCCGGGCCCCAGCACTCCCCCGTCCCCTGCCGCCTTCTCCGGTCTTCCTCCCGTTCTCTCCGGACTTCCAGAAGCATTTCAGCAGGCATCCGCTTCCGATCTCTGCCCGGCGCGCGGCAGGGACCGGAAAACGACAGGATGTACGGGGAAGTCCTGGGTCCTTAAAGCCCAGGGTGTGGGGACGTCCCCGTACGTCCTAGGTCCTTAAGAGGTTAAGGACCAAGGATGTATGAGTACGTCCTTGGTCCAGCTCCCGTGATATCACGCGGGGTCCCACAGTGACCCCGCATCATATCACGGTGGGCCCGGCGTCATAGTGAAGCCGGGACCCGCCGCTAATAGCGCATGGCACTGATCGCGGTGCCGGGCGCTATTAACACTTTAGCCGCGCGCTCAAAGCTTAGCCACGCGGCTAAAAGTGAAAGTAAAAAGTGGCGGTTAGCTCAGTGAGCTGTTCAGGATAGCCGCGACGAAATCGCGGCATCCCGAACAGCTTACAGGAAAACAGGAGGGTCCCTACCTGCCTCCTCGCTGTCCGATCGCCGAATGACTGCTCAGTGCCTGAGATCCAGGTATGAGCAGTCAAGCGGCAGAATCATCGATCACTGGTTTCCTATGAGAAACCAGTGATCAATGTAAAAGATCAGTGTGTGCAGTGTTATAGTCTCCTATGGGATAACAATGATCAGTGTGTGCAGTGTTATAGGTCCCTATAGGATAATAATGACCAGTATAAGAGATCAGTGTGTGCAATGTTATAGGTCCCTATGGGATAACAATGATCAGTGTGTGCAGTGTTATAGGTCCCTATGGGATAACAATGATCAGTGTATGCAGTGTTATAGGTCCCTATGGGATAACAATGATCAGTGTATGCAGTGTTATAGGTCCCTATGGGATAACAATGATCAGTATAAGAGATCAGTGTGTGCAGTGTTATAGGTCGATATGGGATACAAATGATCAGTGTAAGAGATCAGTGTGTGCAGTGTTATAGTCTCCTATGGGATAATAATGATCAGTATAAGAGATCAGTGTGTGCAGTGTTATAGGTCCCTATGGGATAACAATGATCAGTATAAGAGCTCAGTGTGTGCAGTGTTATAGGTTCCTATGGGATAACAATGATCAGTATAAGAGCTCAGTGTGTGCAGTGTTATAGGTTCCTATGGGCTAACAATGATCAGTGTGTGCAGTGTTATAGGTTCCTATGGGATAACAATGATCAGTGTGTGCAGTGTTATAGGTTCCTATGGGATAACAATGATCAGTGTGTGCAGTGTTATAGGTTCCTATGGGATAACAATGATCAGTGTGTGCAGTGTTATAGGTCCCTATGGGATAACAATGATCAGTATAAGAGATCAGTGTGTGCAGTGTTATAGGTCCCTATGGGATAATAATGATCAGTATAAGAGCTCAGTGTGTGCAGTGTTATAGGTTCCTATGGGATAACAATGATCAGTGTGTGCAGTGTTATAGGTTCCTATGGGATAACAATGATCAGTGTGTGCAGTGTTATAGGTTTCTATGGGATAACAATGATCAGTGTGTGCAGTGTTATAGGTTCCTATGGGATAACAATTATCAGTGTGTGCAGTGGTATAGGTTCCTATGGGATAACAATGATCAGTGTGTGCAGTGTTATAGGTTCCTATGGGATAACAATGATCAGTGTGTGCAGTGTTATAGGTCCCTATGGGATAACAATGATCAGTATAAGAGATCAATGTGTGCAGTGTTATAGGTGCCTACGGGATAACAATGATCAGTATAAGAGATCAGTGTGTGCAGTGTTATAGGTCCCTATGGGAGCTATAACACTGCAAAGAAAAGTGGAAAAAAAAGTGAATAAAGATCATTTAACCCCTCCCCTATTAAAAGTTTGAATCACCCCCCTTTTTCCCATAAAAAAAAACACAGTGTAAATAAAAATAAACATATATGGTATCGCCGTGTGCGGAAATGTCCAAATTATAAAAATATATTGTTAATTAAACCGCACGGTCAATGGCGTACGTACAAAAAAATTCCAAAGTCCAAAATAGTGCATTTTCGGTCACTTTTCATATCATGAAAAATCAATAAGTCCTATCAATGCAAAAATGGTACCGTTAAAAACTTCAGATCACGGCGCAAAAAATGAGTCCTCATACCGCCCCATACACGCAAAAATAAAAAAGTTATAGGGGTCAGAAGATGACAATTTTAAACGTATTAATTTTCCTGCATGTACCGTATATACTCGAGTATAAGCCGACCCGAGTATAAGCCGAGACCCCTAATTTCAACCCAAAATCCCAGGAAAAGTTATTGACTCGAGTATAAGCCTAGGGTGGGAAATACCTCATCCCCCCCTGTCATCATCCAGACCCGTCATTAACATCCTCATCATCCCCTTGTCATCATCCCACACATCCCCCCTTCATCATCCCCTTGTCATCATCCCACACATCCCCTTATCATCCCACACATCCCCCCTTCATCATCCCCTTGTCATCATCCCACACATCCCCTTATCATCCCACACATCCCCCCTTCATCATCCCCTTGTAATCATCCCACACCCCCCCTTCATCATCCCCACCCCCCTTCATCATCCCCACACCCCCCCCCCCCCTTCATCATCCTCTTCTCATCATTCGCCCTCAGTGGTCTTCAACCTGCGGACCTCCAGAGGTTTCAAAACTACAACTCCCAGCAAGCCCGGGCAGCCATCGGCTGTCCAGGCTTGCTGGGAGTTGTAGTTTTGAAACCTCCGGAGGTCCGCAGGTTGAAGACCACTGCGGCCTTCAACATCATCCAGCCCCCTCTCACCCCCTTTAGTTCTGAGTACTCACCTCCGCTCGGCGCTGGTCCGGTCCTGCAGGGCTGTCCGGTAAGGAGGTGGTCCGGTGAGGAGGTGGTCCGGGCTGCTATCTTCACCGGGGGCGCCTCTTCTCCGCGCTTCCGGCCCGGAATAGAGCCGTTGCCTTAACAACGACGTATCTGCGTCGTTGTCAAGGCAACGTGACTATTCTGAGGCCGGGCCCGAAGCGCTTAGAAGAGGCCTCCCCGGTGAAGATAGCAGCCCGGACCACCTCCTCACCGGACCACCTCCTCACCGGACAGCCCTGCAGGACCGGACCAGCGCCGAGCGGAGGTGAGTACTCAGAACTAAAGGGGGTGAGAGGGGGCTGGATGATGTTGAAGGCCGCAGTGGTCTTCAACCTGCGTACCTCCGGAGGTTTCAAAACTACAACTCCCAGCAAGCCCGGACAGCCGATGGCTGCCCGGGCTTGCTGGGAGTTGTAGTTTTGAAACCTCTGGAGGTCCGCAGGTTGAAGACCACTGCGGGTGGGGGAGTTCACTCGAGTATAAGCCGAGGGGGGTGTTTTCAGCACGAAAAATCGTGCTGAAAAACTCGGCCTATACTCGAGTATATACGGTAGTTATGATTTTTTCCAGAAGTCCGACAATATCCAACCTATATAAGTAGGGGATCATTTTAACCGTATGGACCTACAGAATAAAGAGAAGGGGGTCATTTTTACCGAAAAATGTACTACGTAGAAACGGAAGCCCCCAAAAGTTACGAAATGGCGTTTTTTTTTCACAATGACTTTTTTTTCCGTTTCACCGTAGATTTTTGGTCGTCATTACAAAGTAGAATTGGTGGCGCAAAAAATAAGCATCATATGGATTTTTAGGTGCAAAATTGAAAGAGTTATGATTTTTTAAAGGCAAGGAGCAAAAAACAAAAGTGCAAAAACGGAAAAACCCTGAGTCCTTAAGGGGTTAAGCCAGGTCTGGGCCGCTGTGTGTTTGTGGTGAAATTGAGGGCTTTGCAACAAACTTATGACTTTTTGGAAAAAAATCACACTCCATAAATCAGACCACTGTAAAGTCAAAAACTAAAAGTGTGACCTAAAGTCATATTGGTAAAAACTTAGCAAAAAGTCGTAAAAATTTAGCGCGATAACCACCATTAGCAGCGATTTATGCAACAAACATAGAGCAAAAAGACGACTAAAAAGCTTCAGAAATCTTCCCCAGTGTTTTATTTTTTAATAGTTTAAAGAAACTATTAATTATAAAAAATAAAAGTTTCTCTAAAATACTTTTCTACATTGTGCCCCTTTATGGTAATTTCTATATAGGGGAGGGGCTAGACATGTTGGCGGGGGGGGTTGTTTTTTATTTTCTTCTTTCTATTTTATTGCCCCCCAGAGAGTAATAAAGGATCCGCTGGGGGCGTATTCACAACATAATCATTTTTGTTATTATGAGGGACACAGCCGCCCAATGACCCCCAGCTCCTGCAGATCCCCGACACCCACAGATCACATGGTCGCCAGGGCGGGAGCTGTATACAGAGCACTCAATGAGCGCAGTGTATATAGCAATAGGAAGCGGTAATAAACTGTGCGCCATCTCCCCCGAGAGCTGCCACTGAACGCTGGCAAAACAAAGAGTTAAAGGGGTACTCCCCTGGAAAACATGTTTTTAAATCAACTGGTGCTAGAAAGGTAAAAAGATTAGTAAATGACTTCTATTTAAAAATTTTAATCCTTCCAATACTTATTAGCTGCTATAGTCTCCACAGAAAGTTATTTTCTTTTTGAATTTCCTTTTAGTCTGACCACAGTTCTCTCTGCTGACACCTCTGTCGAGAATGGACAGAGGTGCCAGCAGAGAGCACTGTGGTCAGACAGAAAAGAACTCCAGAAAGAAACACAACTTCCTCTGTAGTATTCAGCAGCTGAAAAGTACTGGAAGGATTAAGATTTTTATATAAAAGTAATTTACAAATCTGTTTAACTTTCTGGCACCAGTTGATTTAAAAAAATGTTTTTTCCCAGTGGAGTACCCCTTTAACTACCGCCCACCTGGACGGGGGAATTAAACCAAAAAATGTAACAAACCAACTTCTGCATAACAAAATATTCAGATGTTTTAAATCTTAAAAGTTTATATTTTTTTGATTCTCGAAATAATGATAGGTTTCAGGGCGATTTCCATGAGACCTTGACAAAGCAGAGCTGCAGTGTAAAGCGTGGGACAGGGACAACGTAAAAATTGGTCCCTGGTGATTTCAGGTTATCCCGGAGAGCTGGGCCCTAATGACGATTAGATAAAAAGTCACCAATATGAAAAATACCCATAAGATACAGAATGTTTTCTTAAAAGGGGTATTCCGAGCAAATACACTTTATCCCATATCCAAAGTATAGGGGATAAGATGTCTGATTGCGGGGGGCCCGCTGCTAAGACCCCCCGCGATCTCCCTGCAGCACCCGCTTTCTATGCGGGTGCTGAATCTCCAGTTTCGGAAACCTCCGGGACTGGGAAAGTGACGTCACGCCACGCCCCCTCCATTCATGTCTATGGGAGGGGGCGTGACGGCCGTCACGCCCCCTCCCATAGACATGAATGGAGGGGGCGTGGCGTGACGTCACTTTCCCAGTCCCGGAAACCCGGAGGTTTCCGTAACTGGAGATTCAGCACCCGCATAGAAAATGGGTGCTGCAGGGAGATCGCGGGGGGTCTTAGCAGCGGGCCCCCCGCAATCAGATATCGTATCCCCCATCCTTTGGATAGGGCATAAAATGGTTTTCACCCAGAATACCCCTTTAATTTAGTATTTTGGGGTGAGAAGCTGTGGTGCCCTAGTGTGGAACGCACCGGTCTTCATGACCTGTCTGGTGGATGTGGCCTATCATATCTGCTTCGGGCCCACTACTCTGGTTTAAATGCGTTAATTACTTTGCAATGTATTGTTAATGCAATTACATGCTTTATTTTGCCCTAAAGGGTTAACCTGTTTGTGCAGGAGGATGCTAAGGGGGGTCACATGCTTGCTTTAGCCAACCAGGGCTGCTGCCCTGCCTCCCCCAAGTCTGCTAGACTGGAAGGAGTTAGTCAGCTCTATAGAGAGAGGAGAAGGGAGTGGAGGTCACCTCTAGACTTATGCTTTGGACCTCTACCTCCCCACATGACGACAGGCCTGAGAAAATCCAGTTGAAGCGTTAAATTGTTCCAGGTCCGACCAGGTCATCCAGCAAGTCAGAAGCAAATCTGCAGTGGGGAGAAGAGCAAAGAGAGCCCACAGACCCTATTAGCAAAGAGGATTGCAGGAGAGAGAAAGCCTCGGGCAACTCCAGTTCACAGTTTGCAACTGGCAGTTAGCCCGAACCCTGGATACCTCGGTGGAGAGTAGAGTCATTTTAAAGTCAGCTCCCAAGTCTGATATAAGTTAATCGACCCAATTCAAAAGAGTAAAAACATAATTCAGCAACCAAGAAGCTAGTTAGTCAGCACGGACTACAAGTCCCATAGTGCCTTAAAGCAACTGTGATCCCTGTAGAAAACTCCAGCAAACTTTGCACTACTGTTGAAATGTTCCTGTATATTTTTTGCAAGTTCCTGAGTAAAATGTAGTCGTTTTTGTAACCCTGCATCTGTGGTCATTATTACCCCAGCGCTTGGCCCAGGCAGCTACTGCTCCTCTGAGCATGGAGGTCAACGCTACCCTTGCGTCACAAACTGTTAATTGTTATTGCCACACCATACTCGTACTAACACATGCCATCTCCACAAAGCTCCTTATTATGTGATTGTTCCTGTGTGCAGGGTCTGCTTCATATTAACAGTCTATGGGGCCCCAGACTCTGCTTTATTCAGAGTAATGAGATGATATCTCTGCTGAGGCTGTGGCATTGTACATCCCTCCCCCATCTCTTACATTACACATTGACTTATATACATATATTTCTGGCCATAGTCCAATAATGTGAGATGAAATCCATGGAGACCCCATAAATCATCTCCAGCGACTGAAGAATCCAGGATCAGATCTGGAGGAGAAACTGTGACCTATAAAGGGTTCATTTATTTTCCATCCCTACCAAAGTCTTTGTTTAGATTCCCGTATAGTTCATACAGTATAGTATAGTATATTTCATACAGTACAGTATAGTATAGTATAGTTCATACAGTATAGTATAGTATAGTTCATACAGTATAGTATAGTATAGTATAGTTCATACAGTACAGTATAGTATAGTATAGTTCATACAGTATAGTATAGTATAGTTCATACAGTATAGTATAGTATAGTATAGTTCATACAGTACAGTATAGTATAGTATAGTTCATACAGTATAGTATAGTATAGTATAGTTCATACAGTATAGTATAGTATAGTTCATACAGTATAGTATAGTATAGTTCATACAGTACAGTATAGTATAGTTCATACAGTACAGTATAGTATAGTATAGTTCATACAGTATAGTATAGTATAGTTCATACAGTATAGTATAGTATAGTTCATACAGTACAGTATAGTATAGTATAGTTCATACAGTATAGTATAGTATAGTATAGTTCATACAGTACAGTATAGTATAGTATAGTTCATACAGTACAGTATAGTATAGTTCATACAGTATAGTATAGTTCATACAGTACAGTGTAGTATAGTTCATACAGTACAGTATAGTATAGTTCATACAGTATAGTATAGTATAGTTCATACAGTATAGTATAGTATAGTATAGTTCATACAGAATAGTATAGTATAGTTCATACAGTACAGTATAGTATAGTTCATACAGTATAGTATAGTTCATACAGTACAGTATAGTATAGTTCATACAGTATAGTATAGTATAGTTCATACAGTATAGTATAGTATAGTTCATACAGTACAGTATAGTATAGTTCATACAGTACAGTATAGTATAGTATAGTTCATACAGTACAGTATAGTATAGTTCCTACAGTATAGTATAGTATACCGGTAGTTCATACAGTACAGTATAGTATAGTTCATACAGTATAGTATAGTATAGTTCATACAGTATAGTATAGTATAGTATAGTTCATACAGTACAGTATAGTATAGTTCATACAGTATAGTATAGTATAGTTCATACAGTACAGTATAGTATAGTTCATACAGTATAGTATAGTTCATACAGTACAGTATAGTATAGTATAGTTCATACAGTATAGTATAGTATAGTTCATACAGTATAGTATAGTTCATACAGTATAGTATAGTATAGTTCATACAGTATTGTATAGTATAGTTCATACAGTATTGTATAGTATAGTTCATACAGTATAGTACAGTATAGTTCATACAGTATAGTACAGTATAGTTCATACAGTATTGTCTAGTATAGTTCATACAGTACAGTATAGTATAGTTCATACAGTATAGTATAGTTCATACAGTATAGTATAGTATAGTTCATACAGTATTGTATAGTATAGTTCATACAGTATAGTATAGTTCATACAGTATAGTATAGTTCAAACAGTACAGTATAGTATAGTATAGTATAGTTCATACAGTATAGTATAGTATAGTTCATACAGTATAGTGTAGTTCATACAGTACAGTATAGAATAGTATAGTTCATACAATATAGTATAGTTCATACAGTATAGTTCATACAGTATAGTATAGTATAGTTCATACAGTATAGTATAGTATAGTTCATACAGTACAGTATAGTATAGTTCATACAGTATAGTATAGTATAGTTCATACAGTATAGTATAGTTCATACAGTATAGTATAGTTCATACAGTATAGTATAGTATAGTTCATACAGTATAGTATAGTATAGTATAGTTCATACAGTATAGTATAGTTCATACAGTATAGTATAGTATAGTTCATACAGTATTGTATAGTATAGTTCATACAGTATTGTATAGTATAGTTCATACAGTATAGTATAGTTCATACAGTATAGTATAGTTCATACAGTACAGTATAGTATAGTATAGTATAGTTCATACAGTATAGTATAGTATAGTTCATACAGTATAGTGTAGTTCATACAGTACAGTATAGAATAGTATAGTTCATACAATATAGTATAGTTCATACAGTATAGTATAGTTCATACAGTATAGTATAGTATAGTTCATACAGTATAGTATAGTATAGTTCATACAGTATAGTATAGTATAGTTCATACAGTACAGTATAGTATAGTATAGTTCATACAGTATAGTATAGTATAGTTCATACAGTATAGTATAGTTCATACAGTATAGTATAGTATAGTTCATACAGTATAGTATAGTATAGTTCATACAGTATAGTATAGTTCATACAGTATAGTATAGTATAGTTCATACAGTATAGTATAGTATAGTTCATACAGTATAGTACAGTATAGTATAGTATAGTTCATACAGTATAGTACAGTATAGCATAGTATAGTTCATACAGTATAGTATAGTTCATACAGTATAGTATAGTATAGTTCATACAGTATAGTATTGTATAGTTCATACAGTATAGTATAGTATAGTTCATACAGTATAGTATAGTTCATACAGTACAGTATAGTATAGTTCATACAGTATAGTATAGTATAGTTCATACAGTATAGTATAGTATAGTTCATACAGTATAGTATAGTTCATACAGTATAGTACAGTATAGTATAGTATAGTTCATACAGTATAGTACAGTATAGTATAGTTCATACAGTATAGTATAGTATAGTTCATACAGTATAGTACAGTATAGTATAGTATAGTTCATACAGTATAGTACAGTATAGTATAGTATAGTTCATACAGTATTCACATACATCTCGGGGGCAGTAAGTGTCTGTATTGTAGGACGGTTCTTTATCATTTATCATATGTTTGGTTTTATTATCACTTTATTTGCCTTTTACTGTAACCAGCAAAATTATGGGTCCTGTTTGATATGGGTTCACTAAGGTTCGTACATCCTTCCCAGTTTTGTCCCCTGAAGATCCAGGTACCTCCTGGGTGAAACATGTTGGGACAGTGTTTTTCTATTGACTGGCCTTGAGGCATTTTTGGACATGATTTGTACCACTCAGTGATTGGGACAAGGGGGCATCCTCTACATTTAGAGGAAAGAAGGTTTCTACACCAGCACAGACGGGTTCTTTACTGTAAGAGCAGTGAGATTGTGGAATTCTCTGCCAGAGGAGGTGTCATGGTGAACTCTGTAAAAAAATATAAAAGGGGTCTGGATGCATTTTTGGAGAATAATAATGTCATGGTGGATATAGCTGGACATAAGATGGACACAGGAAGATGCTGAGCAGAGGAATGTAAATTGACCCTGCTGTGTATGTCTGGTCTGGGTGGGGGCTGGATGGACACAGAAAAATGGGGGGCAGACACCTTGGAGATGCTGGAGGTGCCTTCCCTCCCCCCTACAGGAATCTGGAGAGATAAGAAAAGCTGGGTGGGGGACTCTGAGTGGAGTGTGTGATGTCCAGGAGACAGGAGCTGATGCTAGTACAGAGCCTGCTGGGACCTGTAGTACCCCGATAGCTGAGGAGTCCTCTGATGGAGTTGCTGTGTTGATCTCTGGGGTGAGAGTTGCTGCCAGTACAACCTGCCCTGGAAATTGTGCCCCAGAATCTGGAGAATTGCTGGGATAGAGGAGCTGAGGCTGAGGCCGCCCTCTGGAACAAGGAATCGTGTTGGAGTTATCTGTGGACTTATTTGTGGACTTATTTGTGGACTTATCTGTGGACTTATCTGTGGACTTATCTGTGGACTTATCTGTGGACTTATCTGTGGACTTAGCTGTGGACTTAGCTGTGGACCCCTATGAACTGAGGAGCGGATTTGAGGACCGGACCTCCCAGGGGACTTGAGGTATCACTAGACGTGGAGCTGTTATCTGTGGACTGTGGACAATACATTGGAGTGTGGAGTGTTGGACCCGGAGCTGAATCCCGGGATCTGCAGTTTGTTCCTTCCCTGTGCCCAGTGACTGTGCCCTTCTGTTGCCCATTGTTTGCCCAGTGACTGTGCCCTTCTGTTGCCCATTGTTTGCCCAGTGACTGTGCCTTTCTGTTGCACATTGTTTGCCCAGTGACTGTGCCCTTCTGTTGCCCATTGTTTGCCCAGTGACTGTGCCTTTCTGTTGCCCATTGTTTGCCCAGTGACTGTGCCTTTCTGTTGCCCATTGTTTGCCCAGTGACTGTGCCCTTCTGTTGCCCATTGTTTGCCCAGACTCCGGATCACCCCTTCATCCTTTGGATTGTGTTCTGTTTTGTGATCTCTGCCAATAAACCTGGTGCTCTTCTCCCATCTCCTGCTCTGTTGATTGTGTGACAATCCTTACGTGTTGAACCCCGTCACAACTGGTGGCAGTGGTGGGATCAACAGAGCACAGCACCATGGAGAATGGCGCCATACAGGAGTACAGGAACTGGACCACACGCAGTCTACAGGAGAAGGCTCGAAAATTGGGCCTGGAATACAAAGGACTTTCTAAGGAACACTTAATTATAGCCCTGGAGGATGCCAGCCAGGCCACCTCCTCCCAGATATCCCCTAGGCGAACCCCTGAACCTGGGGCCCCCACCACTGATGGGTGGTCAAGTCAATGGGTGGTGTGGTATGAAGAGGAGATGGCTGTTCTGGGCGCAGAAGCCACCATGGATGACCGGGCATCCAGGAGGCAAGAGGCACTGGAGGCAAGGGAATGCCATACCAACATGCGCAGGCAGGAACCTAGATGAATTTCACCGAAGGACTTTAAGAAGTTTAATGAAGCCTCCGGTGATGTGGAGGGCTTCTTTAAGGGCTTTGAGCTGCAATGCAGTTTGCTGGAGGTGTCCTGCTCGGACTGTGTTTGGGTACTGGCACAGCTCCTGGAAGGGGGGGCTGCTGAAGCTTATAGGACTCTTGATAGGCAGTCGAATTGCAACTATGACACCATCAAACAAACGATCTTTTATGCCATCACCCCGGAATCATACCACATCCAATTCCGGGATCTTCCAACCGCTACCAGAGGCTCCTTTAGGATGTATGCCCACAAGATGTCCTATGCCAGTCAGAGATGGCTGGAAGCAGAAAAGGCCGAGTCCAAGGAGGATGTTCTATAACTCATTCTGAAAGAGCAGTTTTATGCTAAGTGCCCCCCAGAGATACGAGAATGGTCAGAGAGAGACATCCACCTTCCCTGGATAGAGCCGCAGCCCTGGCGGATGAGGTGCTTACTATCAAGCCTCAAAGAAAGAGACTGCTGGAGAACAAACCTCAGCCTGCTCCAGCACAAAGACCCCCACCAGTAACACCAGCCCCTCAAACCATCCGCAGGGCCAACCCAACCCCCTACAACCAACCTGCGATCTCCACAACCCGTCCTCGACCTGGAGTAAGCACAGAAAGGAGGTGTTACGGGTGTGGGCAGCCTGGCCACTTACAGTCTACCTGTCCAGCAAGGAATTGGAGAGAACGTCAGCCACTGGGCCATCGCCCCGTACACCTTGTGCATTCCTATGCATCAGAAGAGGACTTACCACCACCCCCACCAGAGTGGATTAATGGGCCCTGTACTACAGGAACTCCTCCTGGGGTATATGGAGTAAGGATGCTGGCCCAGAGCTACCCCGAGCAAAGACAGCGCCACCTGCAGGATGTCCTCATTGATGGCCACAAGGTGTCAGGCTTTCGGGACACAGGAGCATTTCAGACTATTGCTGACCCCAGCGTGGTCCGTCCAGAAGCCATTTATCAAGGTCCAGGGATCTCAATAGAACTTGCTGATGGTATGCGTAAATGCATACAAAAAGCTTCTGTACGCTTGGACTATGGGCATGGAGAAAAGCTGTGCTGGATCGGAGTCATGAGCGGCCTTCCTGCTGATATTCTGCTGGGGAACGACCTTGGGGAGTTAAAGAGCTACTTTGTGGGAGCCATCACACGACAACAAGCCGCTCAAGCACAGAGAGAGCCGGAGATACCAGAGGATGAACCCCAGCCGTCCACAGGACCATCATTAGAACTGGTAAGCCCTGCATCCATTACTACTGCAAGGGAGCTGGGACAAGGATGAATTCAAGCAGGAACTAGAAAATGACCCTACCCCGGCAGCCATTAGATTAAGGGCAGAAAACGGACAGATGGGTGAGCATGGGGACATCATAACCAGGGAGAAAGGATTATACTATCGTGTAGTGAAGGCCAGTGGCAAAGGCGTCCCCATAGCACCTACCAGACAACTTATCGTCCCCCAAATGTACCGACTACAGCTCCTGGAGCTGGCCCATGACATCCCCTTGGCTGGGCGTCAAGGGAGGAAACGGACTGACAAAAGACTTGCACAGAACTTTTACTGGCCTGGAATCTCACAGACTGCGGCCCAATACTGTCGTACGTGTGACGTCTGCCAACGAATGAGTCATCCGGGAGCCCATTCCAAAGCACCATTGCAACCCCTGCCCATCATCGAGGAACTGTTTCAACGTGTTGCTGTGGACATTATAGGGCCTCTGGTGCAACCCAGCCGATCGGGGAAGAAATACATCCTGACAGTGGTGGACTATGCTACCCACTATCCTGAAACTGTGGCTCTGTCCAGCATTACAGCCCCAAAGGTAGCTGAGGCTCTGGTTACCATCTTCACTCGAGTAGGGTTCCCCATACTATCAGATCAAGGGACCCAGTTCATGTCGGATCTGGTCCAGTCTCTCTGGCGCACTTGTGGTGTTCGAGCTATTCTCACAACCCCATACCACCCACAAACCAATGGACTGTGTGAACGCTTTAATGGGACCCTTAAAAATATGCTACGGGCTTTTACAGAGACTGAGAAGGACTGGGAGCGATACTTGCCACATCTCCTCTTTGCCTACCGAGAGGTACCTCAAGAGTCCACAGGATTCTCCCCCTTTGAGCTTCTCTATGGCCGGAAGGTTCGGGGACCTTTGAGTCTTGTGAAGGAATACTGGGAGGTAAACATTACAGATACCAGAGTTCCTGTTGTCCCCTATGTTTTAGAGTTCCGTAACCGTCTCACTCAGCTAGCTACCCTGGCGAAAGAGCATCTGCAGAATGCCCATTCCCAACAAAAGACTTGATATGACCGTAAAGCCTGAGCCCGGGAGTTTATGGAAGGCCAACAGGTGCTTATGGTTGTTGCTTTCCCTGCTAACAAGCTGCAAGCAACCTGGGAAGGACTGTACCGAGTTATAAAGAGGATCAATGATACCAACTATGTGATTGCCCTGGACCCTAGCGGCCAGCGACAGAAAACTGCTCATATAAACATGCTGAAAGAGTATCATGACCGGTCCCTTCCTGTTTTGGCTATCTGCCACCCCCCAAGTGATAGCACGGCGGAGGACTCCCTTCCCGACCTTCTCCAGGGTGCCCAAGCTGGGGATACCCTGCATCAAGTACCCATGGGTCTGCACCTGTCTGAGGAACAAAAGAGGAGTATTCACATCGTGCTGGGGTCAAGGGCTTCTGCTTTTTATCAAAGCCAGGCATGTCACACCTCACCCACCACCATGTGGAGACCCAAGGACAACGCCCCATTCAGCAGGCACCCTACCGAGTTCCAGAAACTGTTCGGAACATGATCAAGAAAGAACTGGAGGAGATGAAACAACTGGGAGTCATCCAGTCCTCAAAAAGCTCCTGGGCCTCACCTGTAGTGCTGGTACCGAAGAAGGATGGAACCACCCGGTTCTGTGTAGACTACGGACGCCTCAATGATGCCACCAAAAGTGATGCCTACGCCATGCGCAGGATTGATGATCTGCTGGATCGGCTTGCAAGTGCCTGATACGTCACTACATTGGATCTTAGCAAGGGGTATTGGCAGATACCCCTGACTGAGGACGCTCGGGAACAATCCGCTTTTATTACCCCATTTGGATTATTTGAGTTCCTCCGAATGCCCTTCGGGATAAAAAAACGCCCCGGCCACATTCCTAATACTGGTAGACAGACTGTTAGAAAACTGTGAGGAGTTTGCCTGTGCGTATTTAGATGAGATCGCCATTTATAGTGCAACATGGGAGGAACATCTCTAACACGTGGGCCTAGTACTAGATCGAATTCTATCTGCCGGTCTGACTATCATGCCAGTTAGGGATGGCGGAGTTGCAGTACCTTGGTCATAGAGTGGGAGGAGGAACCCTAAGACCAGAACCTGCCAAGGTGGAAGCCATCAGCAACTGGCCTACACCTCAGACTAAGAAGCAAGTGCTAGCCTTTCTAGGAACTGCTGGTTATTATCGAAAATTTGTTCCTCATTTCAGTGCCCTGGCCAAACCCCTGACGGACCTGACCTGTAAGAAGATGCCTAGGATGGCGACGTGGACACCGGCCTGCGAGGAAGCCTTTACAGCGCTGAAGATGGCTCTTACCACTGCACCAGTCCTGGCCGCTCCAGACTACAAGCGCAGGTTCCTTGTTCAGACCGATGCGTCCACCTATGGGATCGGAGCCGTCCTCGGTCAAGTCAATGCAGCGGGAGAAGAGCACCCAGTCGCCTTCATCAGTCGTAAATTGTTGGATCGGGAAGTGGCTTATGCCACCATTGAAAAGGAGTGCCTCGCTATTGTATGGGCCCTAAAGAAACTGCAGCCGTACCTGTATGGCAGAGACTGTACCATTGTAACAGATCACAACCCCCTCACATGGCTGAACCAAGTGTCAGGAGACAATGGACGATTGCTGCGGTGGAGCCTGTCCCTGCAGCCATACAACTTCTCCATCCAATACAGACGCGGAGGCCAACACCAGAACGCTGATGGACTGTCCCGCCAGGGGGAAATATAAACCTGCCTGTGCCAACCAGGGAATCCGTCAGGATCCCCTGGATGGGCACATTGTTTGGGGGGCGGAGCCTGGGGTTGTCATGGTGGATATAACTGGACATAAGATGGACACAGGAAGATGCTGAGCAGAGGAATGTGGATTGACCCTGCTGTGTATGTCTGGTCTGGGTGGGGGCTGGATGGACACATGAAGATGGGGGGCAGACACCTTGGAGACGCTGGAGATGCCTTCCCTCCCCCCTACAGGAAGATAAGAAGAGCTGGGTGGGGGACTCTGGGTAGTGTGTGATGTCCAGGAGACAGGAGCTGTTGCTAGTACAGAGCCTGCTGGGACCTGTAGTACCCCGATAGCTGAGGAGTCCTCTGATGGAGTTGCTGTGATGATCTCTGGGGTGAGAGTTGCTGACAATACAACCTGCCCTTGAGATTGTGCCCCAGAATCTGGAGAATTGCTGGGAAAGAGGAGCTGAGGCTGAGACCGCCCTCTGGAACAAGGAATCGTGTTGGACTTATCTGTGGACTTATCTGTGGACTTATCTGTGGACTTATCTGTGGACTTATCTGTGGACTTAGCTGTGGACTTAGCTGTGGACCCCTGTGAACTGAGGAGCGGATTTGAGGACCGGACCTCCCAGGGGACTTGAAGTATCACTAGATGTGGAGCTGTTATCTGTGGACTGTGGACAATACATTGGAGTGTGGAGTGTTGGACTCGGAGCTGAATCCTGGGATCTGCAGTTTGTCCCTTCTGTTGCCCATTGTTTGCCCAGACTCCGGATCATCCCTCATCGTGTGGATTGTGTTTTGTGATTTCTGCCAATAAACCTGGTGCTGTTCTCCCATCTCCTGCTCTGTTGATTGTGTGACAATCCTTAAGTGTTGAACCCCGTCACAAATAACATCACAGGTTATGTATACTAGATCTATAGGGACAGAACGTTGATCCAGAGATTTATTCTGATGCCATATTGGAGTCGGGAAGGAATTTTTACCTCTAGTATGAGGGTTTTTTACCTCCTCTGGATCAACTCAGTAGGGACTCATTAGGGTTATAGGTTGAACTTGATGGACTCTGATCTTTTTTGACCTTATGAACTATTTAACTGTGTATTAATTCTTATCTGTTATTTTGCTAATCAGCATTGAGACTCATTGATATAGATATGGAAACTACTAGAGACTGTTTACAACCATCACTCTGAACCCATTGTTACCATATAGTTTTTAATAGGGATGTCCCAATACCGATACTAGTATCGGTATCTGGGCTGACACTCGGCATTTGCTTGGTATCTGGGACTCATTTAATGTCTTCGATACCATGTCTGATACCTGCTGCTGTGCGGCTCCGCTGTCCAGTTCTCCCGATCACATCATGGCGTCCTATGGAGGAGCATGTGACACACATGTTACTCCTCTCCTTCGCCCAGCGTAATGCTACAGATGAAGCAGAGTGACGTGTGTCACATGCTCCTCCATAGGACGCCATGATGAGAACGGCAACACCCAAAAGGAGGGACTGCTGTCTATGAGGGGGACAAGAGGGAGCGCTGTCTACAAAGTGGGGGGGGGGACCTGCTGTCTACAAGGGGGACAAGAGGGAGCGCTGTCTACAAAGTGGGGGGGGGGGGGGCTGCTGTCTACAAGGGGGACTGCTACTAATGTCTGCAACTATCTATACCACCTACAAGGGGATACTACCTGCTGGCTACTAGGGGGGCCCTGATGTCTAATGTCTGCCCCTATCTATACTCCCTACTATTAAAGACAATCTTACAGCAGAGTCACCTGCTCTAACTTGAATTTATATGTTTCTACCGCTGCTCACCATGTGAACGTCAGCGCAATCGCTCCGGAGACATCGGTCTCACCGCCAAAGCTAATTCCCTGTTCTGCCCAATGGAGAAGAAAGAAATCTTGGCTGATACTACAGGAGCCGCCTCCATTATACACAACAAGGACCCACATATCATACGGTAACCAGCGCCAGAAACCGCGTCAGCCTGGGGTCAGATTCCCTTTAAAATAAAAGTACTCGTACTAGGTATCGGCGAGTACTAGAATTAAAGTATCGGTACTCGTACTAGGTATCGGCGAGTACTAGAATTAAAGTATCGGTACTCGTACTTGGTATCGGCGAGTACTAGAATTAAAGTATCGGTACTCGTACTTGGTATCGGCGAGTACTAGAATTAAAGTATCGGTACTCGTACTTGGTATCGGCGAGTACTAGAATTAAAGTATCGGTACTCGTACTTGGTATCGGTGAGTACTAGAATTAAAGTATCGGTACTCGTACTAGGTATCGGCGAGTACTAGAATTAAAGTATCGGTACTCGTACTTGGTATCGGTGAGTACTAGAATTAAAGTATCGGTACTCGTACTAGGTATCGGCGAGTACTAGAATTAAAGTATCGGTACTCGTACTTGGTATCGGCGAGTACTAGAATTAAAGTATCGGTACTCGTACTTGGTATCGGCGAGTACTAGAATTAAAGTATCGGTACTCGTACTTGGTATCGGCGAGTACTAGAATTAAAGTATCAGTACTCGTACTTGGTATCGGCGAGTACTAGAATTAAAGTATCGGTACTCGTACTTGGTATCGGTGAGTACTAGAATTAAAGTATCGGTACTCGTACTTGATATCGGCGAGTACTAGAATTAAAGTATTGGTACTCGTACTAGGTATCGGCGAGTACTAGAATTATAGTATCGGTACTCGTACTCTGTCTTGATAAAATGTTATTGGGACATCCCTAGTTTTTAATCCAACAAGAAATCAATGGCGGCCACTGATACCGTCAGGTCAGGGATTCTCTTTATTTCTACAGAATAATAACAGTCATGTGATTGCCTCCATTTTTTTTTTTGTTGGATTTTTTGCTGGAATGTTATTGGATCAGCACCTGGTATCTCCAGCCAGGAAATCTGTGCTGTACACTGCGCTGCCATCTATACGCTGTACGTGATGAACTGTATTCAGCCGACAAGTCTGTCTCTACTTTCATATATAGCTTTTAATATTTACTAGTTTGATGTTTGGGGTACTAATAGTGTAGTGGTGTCTCCTGTGATCAGTGTAGTGTAGTGATGTCTCCTGTGGTCAGTGTAGTGTAGTGGTGTCTCCTGTGGTCAGTGTAGTGTAGTGATGTCTCCTGTGATCAGTGTAGTGTAGTGGTGTCTCCTGTGATCAGTGTAGTGTAGTGATGTCTCCTGTGGTCAGTGTAGTGTAGTGGTGTCTCCTGTGGTCAGTGTAGTGTAGTGGTGTCTCCTGTGATCAGTGTAGTGTAGTGATGTCTCCTGTGATCAGTGTAGTGTAGTGGTGTCTCCTGCGGTCAGTGTAGTGTAGTGGTGTCTCTATGATCAGTGTAGTGTAGTGTTGTCTCCTGTGATCAGTGTAGTGTAGTGTTGTCTCCTGTGATCAGTGTAGTGTAGTGGTGTCTCCTGTGGTCAGTGTAGTGTAGTGGTGTCTCCTGCGGTCAGTGTAGTGTAGTGGTGTCTCCTGTGATCAGTGTAGTGTAGTGATGTCTCCTGTGGTCAGTGTAGTGTAGTGGTGTCTCCTGTGGTCAGTGTAGTGTAGTGGTGTCTCCTGTGGTCAGTGTAGTGTAGTGGTGTCTCCTGTGATCAGTGTAGTGTAGTGGTGTCTCCTGTGGTCAGTGTAGTGTAGTGGTGTCTCCTGCGGTCAGTGTAGTGTAGTGGTGTCTCCTGTGATCAGTGTAGTGTAGTGGTGTCTCCTGCGGTCAGTGTAGTGTAGTGGTGTCTCTGTGATCAGTGTAGTGTAGTGGTGTCTCCTGTGATCAGTGTAGTGTAGTGATGTCTCCTGTGATCAGTGTAGTGTAGTGGTGTCTCCTGTGGTCAGTGTAGTGTAGTGGTGTCTCCTGTGATCAGTGTAGTGTAGTGGTGTCTCCTGCGGTCAGTGTAGTGTAGTGGTGTCTCCTGTGGTCAGTGTAGTGTAGTGATGTCTCCTGTGATCAGTGTAGTGTAGTGATGTCTCCTGTGATCAGTGTAGTGTAGTGGTGTCTCCTGTGGTCAGTGTAGTGTAGTGTAGTGTAGTGGTGTCTCTGTGATCAGTGTAGTGTAGTGGTGTCTCCTGTGGTCAGTGTAGTGTAGTGGTGTCTCCTGTGATCAGTGTAGTGTAGTGGTGTCTCCTGTGGTCAGTGTAGTGTTGTGATGTCTCCTGCGGTCAGTGTAGTGTAGTGGTGTCTCCTGCGGTCAGTGTAGTGTAGTGGTGTCTCCTGTGATCAGTGTAGTGTTGTGATGTCTCCTGTGATCAGTGTAGTGTAGTGATGTCTCCTGTGATCAGTGTAGTGTAGTGGTGTCTCCTGTGATCAGTGTAGTGTAGTGGTGTCTCCTGTGGTCAGTGTAGTGTAGTGATGTCTCCTGTGATCAGTGTAGTGTAGTGGTGTCTCCTGTGGTCAGTGTAGTGTAGTGGTGTCTCCTGTGATCAGTGTAGTGTAGTGGTGTCTCCTGTGATCAGTGTAGTGTAGTGGTGTCTCCTGTGGTCAGTGTAGTGTAGTGGTGTCTCTGTGATCAGTGTAGTGTAGTGGTGTCTCCTGTGATCAGTGTAGTGTAGTGGTGTCTCCTGTGGTCAGTGTAGTGTAGTGGTGTCTCCTGTGGTCAGTGTAGTGTAGTGGTGTCTCCTGTGATCAGTGTAGTGTAGTGGTGTCTCCTGTGGTCAGTGTAGTGTAGTGTAGTGGTGTCTCCTGTGGTCAGTGTAGTGTAGTGGTGTCTCCTGTGATCAGTGTAGTGTAGTGGTGTCTCCTGTGATCAGTGTAGTGTTGTGATGTCTCTGTGATCAGTGTAGTGTAGTGGTGTCTCCTGTGATCAGTGTAGTGTAGTGGTGTCTCCTGTGATCAGTGTAGTGTAGTGGTGTCTCCTGTGATCAGTGTAGTGTAGTGGTGTCTCCTGTGATCAGTGTAGTGTAGTGGTGTCTCCTGTGGTCAGTGTAGTGTAGTGGTGTCTCTGTGATCAGTGTAGTGTAGTGGTGTCTCCTGCGATCAGTGTAGTGTAGTGTAGTGATGTCTCCTGTGATCAGTGTAGTGTAGTGGTGTCTCCTGTGATCAGTGTAGTGTAGTGATGTCTCCTGTGATCAGTGTAGTGTAGTGGTGTCTCCTGTGGTCAGTGTAGTGTAGTGGTGTCTCCTGTGATCAGTGTAGTGTAGTGATGTCTCCTGTGATCAGTGTAGTGTAGTGGTGTCTCCTGTGATCAGTGTAGTGTAGTGGTGTCTCCTGTGGTCATTGTAGTGTAGTGGTGTCTCCTGCGGTCAGTGTAGTGTAGTGGTGTCTCCTGTGGTCAGTGTAGTGTAGTGATGTCTCCTGCGATCAGTGTAGTGTAGTGATGTCTCCTGTGATCAGTGTAGTGTAGTGATGTCTCCTGTGATCAGTGTAGTGTAGTGGTGTCTCCTGTGATCACTGTAGTGTAGTGGTGTCTCCTGTGATCAGTGTAGTGTAGTGGTGTCTCCTGTGGTCAGTGTAGTGTAGTGGTGTCTCTATGATCAGTGTAGTGTAGTGGTGTCTCCTGTGATCAGTGTAGTGTAGTGGTGTCTCCTGTGGTCAGTGTAGTGTAGTGGTGTCTCCTGTGATCAGTGTAGTGTAGTGGTGTCTCTGTGATCAGTGTAGTGTAGTGATGTCTCCTGTGATCAGTGTAGTGTAGTGTAGTGGTGTCTCCTGTGATCAGTGTAGTGTAGTGGTGTCTCCTGTGGTCAGTGTAGTGTAGTGGTGTCTCCTGTGGTCAGTGTAGTGTAGTGTTGTCTCCTGTGATCAGTGTAGTGTAGTGGTGTCTCCTGTGATCAGTGTAGTGTAGTGGTGTCTCCTGTGATCAGTGTAGTGTAGTGGTGTCTCTGTGATCAGTGTAGTGTAGTGGTGTCTCCTGCGGTCAGTGTAGTGTAGTGGTGTCTCCTGTGGTCAGTGTAGTGTAGTGATGTCTCCTGTGGTCAGTGTAGTGTAGTGGTGTCTCCTGTGATCAGTGTAGTGTAGTGATGTCTCCTGTGATCAGTGTAGTGTAGTGGTGTCTCTATGATCAGTGTAGTGTAGTGGTGTCTCCTGTGATCAGTGTAGTGTAGTGGTGTCTCCTGTGGTCAGTGTAGTGTAGTGGTGTCTCCTGTGATCAGTGTAGTGTAGTGGTGTCTCCTGTGGTCAGTGTAGTGTAGTGGTGTCTCTGTGATCAGTGTAGTGTAGTGGTGTCTCCTGTGATCAGTGTAGTGTAGTGATGTCTCCTGTGATCAGTGTAGTGTAGTGGTGTCTCCTGTGGTCAGTGTAGTGTAGTGGTGTCTCCTGTGGTCAGTGTAATGTAGTGGTGTCTCCTGTGATCAGTGTAGTGTAGTGGTGTCTCCTGTGATCAGTGTAGTGTAGTGGTGTCTCCTGTGGTCAGTGTAGTGTAGTGGTGTCTCCTGTGGTCAGTGTAGTGTAGTGGTGTCTCTGTGATCAGTGTAGTGTAGTGGTGTCTCCTGCGGTCAGTGTAGTGTAGTGGTGTCTCCTGCGATCAGTGTAGTGTAGTGGTGTCTCCTGCGATCAGTGTAGTGTAGTGGTGTCTCCTGTGATCAGTGTAGTGTAGTGGTGTCTCCTGTGATCAGTGTAGTGTAGTGGTGTCTCCTGCGGTCAGTGTAGTGTAGTGGTGTCTCCTGCGATCAGTGTAGTGTAGTGGTGTCTCCTGCGGTCAGTGTAGTGTAGTGGTGTCTCCTGCGATCAGTGTAGTGTAGTGGTGTCTCCTGTGATCAGTGTAGTGTAGTGGTGTCTCCTGTGGTCAGTGTAGTGTAGTGGTGTCTCCTGTGGTCAGTGTAGTGTAGTGTTGTCTCCTGTGGTCAGTGTATTGTAGTGGTGTCTCCTGTGGTCAGTGTAGTGTAGTGTTGTCTCCTGTGATCAGTGTAGTGTAGTGATGTCTCTGTGATCAGTGTAGTGTAGTGATGTCTCCTGTGGTCAGTGTAGTGTAGTGGTGTCTCCTGTGATCAGTGTAGTGTAGTGGTGTCTCCTGTGATCAGTGTAGTGTAGTGGTGTCTCCTGTGGTCAGTGTAGTGTAGTGGTGTCTCCTGCGGTCAGTGTAGTGTAGTGGTGTCTCCTGTGATCAGTGTAGTGTAGTGGTGTCTCCTGTGATCAGTGTAGTGTATTGGTGTCTCCTGTGATCAGTGTAGTGTAGTGATGTCTTCTGTGATCAGTGTAGTGTAGTGGTGTCTCCTGTGATCAGTGTAGTGTAGTGGTGTCTTCTGTGATCAGTGTAGTGTAGTGGTGTCTCCTGTGATCA
Organism: Hyla sarda; assembly: GCF_029499605.1. Lineage (NCBI taxonomy): Eukaryota > Metazoa > Chordata > Amphibia > Anura > Hylidae > Hyla > Hyla sarda. The sequence goes on along the minus strand of NW_026608795.1, from coordinate 36,411 downwards.
GTGTAGTGTATTGGTGTCTCCTGTGATCAGTGTAGTGTAGTGATGTCTTCTGTGATCAGTGTAGTGTAGTGGTGTCTCCTGTGATCAGTGTAGTGTAGTGATGTCTCCTGCGGTCAGTGTAGTGTAGTGGTGTCTCCTGTGATCAGTGTAGTGTAGTGGTGTCTCCTGTGATCAGTGTAGTGTAGTGGTGTCTCCTGTGATCAGTGTAGTGTAGTGGTGTCTCCTGTGGTCAGTGTAGTGTAGTGGTGTCTCCTGTGATCAGTGTAGTGTAGTGGTGTCTCCTGTGATCAGTGTAGTGTAGTGGTGTCTCCTGTGATCAGTGTAGTGTAGTGGTGTCTCCTGTGGTCAGTGTAGTGTAGTGGTGTCTCCTGCGGTCAGTGTAGTGTAGTGGTGTCTCCTGTGATCAGTGTAGTGTAGTGGTGTCTCCTGTGATCAGTGTAGTGTAGTGATGTCTCCTGTGGTCAGTGTAGTGTAGTGATGTCTCCTGTGATCAGTGTAGTGTAGTGGTGTCTCCTGTGATCAGTGTAGTGTAGTGGTGTCTCCTGTGATCAGTGTAGTGTAGTGGTGTCTCCTGTGGTCAGTGTAGTGTAGTGATGTCTCCTGTGATCAGTGTATTGTAGTGGTGTCTCTGTGATCAGTGTAGTGTAGTGGTGTCTCCTGTGATCAGTGTAGTGTAGTGGTGTCTCCTGTGATCAGTGTAGTGTAGTGTTGTCTCCTGCGGTCAGTGTAGTGTAGTGGTGTCTCCTGTGGTCAGTGTAGTGTAGTGGTGTCTCTGTGATCAGTGTAGTGTAGTGGTGTCTCCTGTGATCAGTGTAGTGTAGTGGTGTCTCCTGTGATCAGTGTAGTGTAGTGTAGTGGTGTCTCCTGTGATCAGTGTAGTGTAGTGGTGTCTCCTGTGATCAGTGTAGTGTAGTGTAGTGGTGTCTCCTGTGGTCAGTGTAGTGTAGTGGTGTCTCCTGTGATCAGTGTAGTGTAGTGGTGTCTCCTGCGGTCAGTGTAGTGTAGTGGTGTCTCCTGTGGTCAGTGTAGTGTAGTGGTGTCTCCTGTGATCAGTGTAGTGTAGTGGTGTCTCTGTGATCAGTGTAGTGTAGTGGTGTTTCCTGTGGTCAGTGTAGTGTAGTGGTGTCTCCTGTGATCAGTGTAGTGTAGTGGTGTCTCCTGTGATCAGTGTAGTGTAGTGTTGTGATGTCTCCTGTGATCAGTGTAGTGTAGTGGTGTCTCCTGTGGTCAGTGTAGTGTAGTGGTGTCTCCTGTGGTCAGTGTAGTGTAGTGGTGTCTCCTGTGATCAGTGTAGTGTAGTGGTGTCTCCTGTGGTCAGTGTAGTGTAGTGGTGTCTCCTGCGGTCAGTGTAGTGTAGTGGTGTCTCCTGTGGTCAGTGTAGTGGTGTCTCCTGTGATCAGTGTAGTGTAGTGGTGTCTCCTGTGATCAGTGTAGTGTAGTGGTGTCTCTGTGATCAGTGTAGTGTAGTGATGTCTCCTGTGATCAGTGTAGTGTAGTGATGTCTCCTGTGATCAGTGTAGTGTAGTGTAGTGATGTCTCCTGTGATCAGTGTAGTGTAGTGGTGTCTCCTGCGGTCAGTGTAGTGTAGTGGTGTCTCCTGTGGTCAGTGTAGTGTAGTGGTGTCTCCTGTGGTCAGTGTAGTGTAGTGGTGTCTCCTGTGATCAGTGTAGTGTAGTGGTGTCTCCTGTGGTCAGTGTAGTGTAGTGGTGTCTCCTGTGGTCAGTGTAGTGTAGTGGTGTCTCCTGTGGTCAGTGTAGTGTAGTGGTGTCTCCTGCGGTCAGTGTAGTGTAGTGGTGTCTCCTGTGATCAGTGTAGTGTAGTGTAGTGGTGTCTCCTGTGATCAGTGTAGTGTAGTGGTGTCTCCTGTGATCAGTGTAGTGTAGTGGTGTCTCCTGTGATCAGTGTAGTGTAGTGGTGTCTCCTGTGATCAGTGTAGTGTTGTGATGTCTCTGTGATCAGTGTAGTGTAGTGGTGTCTCCTGTGATCAGTGTAGTGTAGTGGTGTCTCCTGTGGTCAGTGTAGTGTAGTGGTGTCTCCTGTGATCAGTGTAGTGTAGTGGTGTCTCCTGTGGTCAGTGTAGTGTAGTGGTGTCTCCTGTGATCAGTGTAGTGTAGTGGTGTCTCCTGTGATCAGTGTAGTGTAGTGGTGTCTCCTGTGGTCAGTGTAGTGTAGTGGTGTCTCTGTGATCAGTGTAGTGTAGTGGTGTCTCCTGCGATCAGTGTAGTGTAGTGTAGTGATGTCTCCTGTGATCAGTGTAGTGTAGTGGTGTCTCCTGTGAACAGTGTAGTGTAGTGATGTCTCCTGTGATCAGTGTAGTGTAGTGGTGTCTCCTGTGATCAGTGTAGTGTAGTGATGTTTCCTGTGATCAGTGTAGTGTAGTGATGTCTCCTGTGATCAGTGTAGTGTAGTGGTGTCTCCTGTGGTCAGTGTAGTGTAGTGATGTCTCCTGTGATCAGTGTAGTGTAGTGATGTCTCCTGTGATCAGTGTAGTGTAGTGGTGTCTCCTGTGATCAGTGTAGTGTAGTGGTGTCTCCTGTGGTCAGTGTAGTGTAGTGATGTCTCGTGTGATCAGTGTAGTGTAGTGATGTCTCCTGTGATCAGTGTACTGTAGTGGTGTCTCCTGTGATCAGTGTAGTGTAGTGGTGTCTCCTGTGGTCGGTGTAGTGTAGTGGTGTCTCCTGTGGTCAGTGTAGTGTAGTGGTGTCTCCTGTGGTCAGTGTAGTGTAGTGTTGTCTCCTGTGATCAGTGTAGTGTAGTGGTGTCTCCTGTGATCAGTGTAGTGTAGTGGTGTCTCCTGTGATCAGTGTAGTGTAGTGGTGTCTCCTGTGATCAGTGTAGTGTAGTGTAGTGGTGTCTCCTGTGGTCAGTGTAGTGTAGTGGTGTCTCCTGTGGTCATTGTAGTGTAGTGATGTCTCCTGTGATCAGTGTAGTGTAGTGGTGTCTCCTGTGATCAGTGTAGTGTTGTGATGTCTCCTGTGATCAGTGTAGTGTAGTGGTGTCTCTGTGATCAGTGTAGTGTAGTGGTGTCTCCTGCGGTCAGTGTAGTGTAGTGGTGTCTCCTGTGGTCAGTGTAGTGTAGTGATGTCTCCTGTGGTCAGTGTAGTGTAGTGGTGTCTCCTGTGATCAGTGTAGTGTAGTGATGTCTCCTGTGATCAGTGTAGTGTAGTGGTGTCTCTATGATCAGTGTAGTGTAGTGGTGTCTCCTGTGATCAGTGTAGTGTAGTGGTGTCTCTGTGATCAGTGTAGTGTAGTGGTGTCTCCTGTGATCAGTGTAGTGTAGTGGTGTCTCCTGTGATCAGTGTAGTGTAGTGGTGTCTCTGTGATCAGTGTAGTGTAGTGGTGTCTCCTGTGATCAGTGTAGTGTAGTGATGTCTCCTGTGATCAGTGTAGTGTAGTGGTGTCTCTGTGATCAGTGTAGTGTAGTGGTGTCTCCTGTGGTCAGTGTAGTGTAGTGGTGTCTCCTGCGATCAGTGTAGTGTAGTGGTGTCTCCTGCGATCAGTGTAGTGTAGTGGTGTCTCCTGTGATCAGTGTAGTGTAGTGGTGTCTCCTGTGGTCAGTGTAGTGTAGTGTTGTCTCCTGTGATCAGTGTAGTGTAGTGGTGTCTCCTGTGATCAGTGTAGTGTAGTGGTGTCTCCTGTGATCAGTGTAGTGTAGTGGTGTCTCCTGTGGTCAGTGTAGTGTAGTGGTGTCTCTGTGATCAGTGTAGTGTAGTGATGTCTCCTGTGGTCAGTGTAGTGTAGTGGTGACTCTGTGATCAGCGAAGTGTAGTGGTGTCTCCTGTGGTCAGTGTAGTGTAGTGGTGTCTCCTGCGGTCAGTGTAGTGTAGTGATGTCTCCTGTGATCAGTGTAGTGTAGTGGTGTCTCCTGTGGTCAGTGTAGTGTAGTGATGTCTCCTGCGGTCAGTGTAGTGTAGTGGTGTCTCCTGTGGTCAGTGTAGTGTAGTGGTGTCTCCTGTGATCAGTGTAGTGTAGTGGTGTCTCCTGTGATCAGTGTAGTGTAGTGGTGTCTCCTGTGGTCAGTGTAGTGTAGTGGTGTCTCCTGCGGTCAGTGTAGTGTAGTGGTGTCTCCTGTGATCAGTGTAGTGTAGTGATGTCTCCTGTGGTCAGTGTAGTGTAGTGATGTCTCCTGTGATCAGTGTAGTGTAGTGGTGTCTCCTGTGATCAGTGTAGTGTAGTGGTGTCTCCTGTGATCAGTGTAGTGTAGTGGTGTCTCCTGCGGTCAGTGTAGTGTAGTGGTGTCTCTGTGATCAGTGTAGTGTAGTGATGTCTCCTGTGATCAGTGTAGTGTAGTGGTGTCTCCTGTGGTCAGTGTAGTGTAGTGATGTCTCCTGTGATCAGTGTAGTGTAGTGGTGTCTTCTGTGGTCAGTGTAGTGTAGTGGTGTCTCCTGTGATCAGTGTAGTGTAGTGGTGTCTCTGTGATCAGTGTAGTGTAGTGGTGTCTCCTGTGATCAGTGTAGTGTAGTGGTGTCTCCTGCGGTCAGTGTAGTGTAGTGGTGTCTCCTGTGGTCAGTGTAGTGTAGTGGTGTCTCTGTGATCAGTGTAGTGTAGTGGTGTCTCCTGTGATCAGTGTAGTGTAGTGGTGTCTCCTGTGATCAGTGTAGTGTAGTGGTGTCTCTGTGATCAGTGTAGTGTAGTGGTGTCTCTGTGATCAGTGTAGTGTAGTGGTGTCTCTGTGATCAGTGTAGTGTAGTGGTGTCTCCTGTGATCAGTGTAGTGTAGTGGTGTCTCTGTGATCAGTGTAGTGTAGTGATGTCTCTGTGATCAGTGTAGTGTAGTGGTGTCTCTGTGATCAGTGTAGTGTAGTGGTGTCTCCTGTGATCAGTGTAGTGTAGTGGTGTCTCCTGTGATCAGTGTAGTGTAGTGGTGTCTCCTGTGATCAGTGTAGTGTAGTGGTGTCTCCTGTGATCAGTGTAGTGTAGTGTAGTGGTGTCTCCTGTGATCAGTGTAGTGTAGTGGTGTCTCCTGTGGTCAGTGTAGTGTAGTGGTGTCTCCTGTGGTCAGTGTAGTGTAGTGGTGTCTCCTGTGGTCAGTGTAGTGTAGTGGTGTCTCCTGTGATCAGTGTAGTGTAGTGGTGTCTCCTGTGATCAGTGTAGTGTAGTGTAGTGGTGTCTCCTGTGGTCAGTGTAGTGTAGTGGTGTCTCCTGTGATCAGTGTAGTGTAGTGTTGTGATGTCTCCTGTGATCAGTGTAGTGTAGTGGTGTCTCCTGCGGTCAGTGTAGTGTAGTGGTGTCTCCTGTGGTCAGTGTAGTGGTGTCTCCTGTGATCAGTGTAGTGTAGTGGTGTCTCCTGTGATCAGTGTAGTGTAGTGGTGTCTCCTGTGATCAGTGTAGTGTAGTGGTGTCTCCTGCGGTCAGTGTAGTGTAGTGTAGTCGTGTCTCCTGCGGTCAGTGTAGTGTAGTGTAGTCGTGTCTCCTGCGGTCAGTGTAGTGTAGTGGTGTCTCCTGTGGTCAGTGTAGTGTAGTGGTGTCTCTGTGATCAGTGTAGTGTAGTGATGTCTCCTGTGATCAGTGTAGTGTAGTGGTGTCTCCTGTGGTCAGTGTAGTGTAGTGTAGTGTAGTGGTGTCTCCTGGGGTCAGTGTAGTGTAGTGATGTCTCCTGTGATCAGTGTAGTGTAGTGGTGTCTCCTGTGGTCAGTGTAGTGTAGTGGTGTCTCCTGTGATCAGTGTAGTGTAGTGATGTCTCCTGTGATCAGTGTAGTGTAGTGTAGTGATGTCTCCTGTGATCAGTGTAGTGTAGTGGTGTCTCCTGTGGTCAGTGTAGTGTAGTGGTGTCTCCTGTGGTCAGTGTAGTGTAGTGGTGTCTCCTGCGGTCAGTGTAGTGTAGTGGTGTCTCCTGTGGTCAGTGTAGTGTAGTGGTGTCTCCTGCGGTCAGTGTAGTGTAGTGGTGTCTCCTGTGATCAGTGTAGTGTAGTGATGTCTCCTGTGATCAGTGTAGTGTAGTGGTGTCTCTGTGATCAGTGTAGTGTAGTGGTGTCTCCTGTGATCAGTGTAGTGTAGTGGTGTCTCCTGTGGTCAGTGTAGTGTAGTGGTGTCTCCTGCGGTCAGTGTAGTGTAGTGGTGTCTCCTGTGATCAGTGTAGTGTAGTGTAGTGATGTCTCCTGTGATCAGTGTAGTGTAGTGGTGTCTTCTGTGATCAGTGTAGTGTAGTGTAGTGGTGTCTCCTGTGGTCAGTGTAGTGTAGTGGTGTCTCTGTGATCAGTGTAGTGTAGTGGTGTCTCCTGTGATCAGTGTAGTGTAGTGGTGTCTCCTGCGGTCAGTGTAGTGTAGTGGTGTCTCCTGCGGTCAGTGTAGTGTAGTGGTGTCTCCTGTGATCAGTGTAGTGTAGTGATGTCTCCTGTGATCAGTGTAGTGTAGTGGTGTCTTCTGTGGTCAGTGTAGTGTAGTGGTGTCTCCTGTGATCAGTGTAGTGTAGTGGTGTCTCTGTGATCAGTGTAGTGTAGTGGTGTCTCCTGTGATCAGTGTAGTGTAGTGGTGTCTCCTGTGGTCAGTGTAGTGTAGTGGTGTCTCCTGTGATCAGTGTAGTGTAGTGGTGTCTCCTGTGATCAGTGTAGTGTAGTGGTGTCTCCTGTGGTCAGTGTAGTGTAGTGGTGTCTCCTGTGGTCAGTGTAGTGTAGTGGTGTCTCCTGCGGTCAGTGTAGTGTAGTGATGTCTCCTGTGATCAGTGTAGTGTAGTGGTGTCTCCTGCGGTCAGTGTAGTGTAGTGATGTCTCCTGTGGTCAGTGTAGTGTAGTGGTGTCTCCTGTGATCAGTGTAGTGTAGTGATGTCTCCTGTGGTCATTGTAGTGTAGTGGTGTCTCCTGTGATCAGTGTAGTGTAGTGGTGTCTCCTGTGGTCAGTGTAGTGTAGTGATGTCTCCTGTGGTCAGTGTAGTGTAGTGGTGTCTCCTGTGATCAGTGTAGTGTAGTGTAGTGATGTCTCCTGTGATCAGTGTAGTGTAGTGGTGTCTCTGTGATCAGTGTAGTGTAGTGGTGTCTCCTGTGGTCAGTGTAGTGTAGTGGTGTCTCCTGTGGTCATTGTAGTGTAGTGTAGTGGTGTCTCCTGTGGTCAGTGTAGTGTAGTGTAGTGGTGTCTCCTGCGGTCAGTGTAGTGTAGTCGTGTCTCCTGCGGTCAGTGTAGTGTAGTGATGTCTCCTGTGATCAGTGTAGTGTAGTCGTGTCTCCTGCGGTCAGTGTAGTGTAGTGGTGTCTCCTGCGGTCAGTGTAGTGTAGTCGTGTCTCCTGCGGTCAGTGTAGTGTAGTGGTGTCTCCTGTGATCAGTGTAGTGTAGTGGTGTCTCCTGTGGTCATTGTAGTGTAGTGTAGTGGTGTCTCCTGTGGTCAGTGTAGTGTAGTGTAGTGGTGTCTCCTGCGGTCAGTGTAGTGTAGTCGTGTCTCCTGCGGTCAGTGTAGTGTAGTGATGTCTCCTGTGATCAGTGTAGTGTAGTGGTGTCTCCTGTGATCAGTGTAGTGTAGTGGTGTCTCCTGCGGTCAGTGTAGTGTAGTGGTGTCTCCTGTGGTCAGTGTAGTGTAGTGATGTCTCCTGCGATCAGTGTAGTGTAGTGATGTCTCCTGTGATCAGTGTAGTGTAGTGATGTCTCCTGTGATCAGTGTAGTGTAGTGGTGTCTCCTGTGATCACTGTAGTGTAGTGGTGTCTCCTGTGATCAGTGTAGTGTAGTGGTGTCTCCTGTGGTCAGTGTAGTGTAGTGGTGTCTCTATGATCAGTGTAGTGTAGTGGTGTCTCCTGTGATCAGTGTAGTGTAGTGGTGTCTCCTGTGGTCAGTGTAGTGTAGTGGTGTCTCCTGTGATCAGTGTAGTGTAGTGGTGTCTCTGTGATCAGTGTAGTGTAGTGATGTCTCCTGTGATCAGTGTAGTGTAGTGTAGTGGTGTCTCCTGTGATCAGTGTAGTGTAGTGGTGTCTCCTGTGGTCAGTGTAGTGTAGTGGTGTCTCCTGTGGTCAGTGTAGTGTAGTGATGTCTCCTGTGATCAGTGTAGTGTAGTGGTGTCTCTGTGATCAGTGTAGTGTAGTGGTGTCTCCTGCGGTCAGTGTAGTGTAGTGGTGTCTCTGTGATCAGTGTAGTGTAGTGGTGTCTCCTGTGATCAGTGTAGTGTAGTGATGTCTCCTGTGAGCAGTGTAGTGTAGTGATGTCTCTGTGATCAGTGTAGTGTAGTGGTGTCTCTGTGATCAGTGTAGTGTAGTGGTGTCTCCTGTGGTCAGTGTAGTATAGTGGTGTCTCCTGTGATCAGTGTAGTGTAGTTGTAGTGTAGTGGTGTCTCCTGTGATCAGTGTAGTGGTGTCTCCTGTGATCAGTGTAGTGTAGTGGTGTCTCCTGTGGTCAGTGTAGTGTAGTGGTGTCTCCTGTGATCAGTGTAGTGTAGTGATGTCTCCTGTGATCAGTGTAGTGTAGTGGTGTCTCCTGCGGTCAGTGTAGTGTAGTGGTGTCTCTGTGATCAGTGTAGTGTAGTGGTGTCTCCTGTGATCAGTGTAGTGTAGTGGTGTCTCCTGTGGTCAGTGTAGTGTAGTGGTGTCTCTGTGATCAGTGTAGTGTAGTGGTGTCTCCTGCGGTCAGTGTAGTGTAGTGATGTTTCCTGTGATCAGTGTAGTGTAGTGTTGTCTCCTGTGATCAGTGTAGTGTAGTGGTGTCTCCTGGGGTCAGTGTAGTGTAGTGATGTCTCCTGTGATCAGTGTAGTGTAGTGGTGTCTCCTGTGATCAGTGTAGTGTAGTGGTGTCTCTGTGATCAGTGTAGTGTAGTGGTGTCTCCTGTGATCAGTGTAGTGTAGCGGTGTCTCTGTGATCAGTGTAGTGTAGTGGTGTCTCCTGTGATCAGTGTAGTGTAGTGGTGTCTCCTGTGATCAGTGTAGTGTAGTGGTGTCTCCTGTGATCAGTGTAGTGTAGTGGTGTCTCCTGTGATCAGTGTAGTGTAGTGGTGTCTCCTGTGGTCAGTGTAGTGTAGTGGTGTCTCCTGTGATCAGTGTAGTGTAGTGGTGTCTTCTGTGGTCAGTGTAGTGTAGTGGTGTCTCCTGTGGTCATTGTAGTGTAGTGATGTCTCCTGTGATCAGTGTAGTGTAGTGGTGTCTCCTGTGATCAGTGTAGTGTAGTGCAGTGATGTCTCCTGTGATCAGTGTAGTGTAGTGTAGTGGTGTCTCCTGTGATCAGTGTAGTGTAGTGATGTCTCCTGTGATCAGTGTAGTGTAGTGGTGTCTTCTGTGGTCAGTGTAGTGTAGTGGTGTCTCCTGTGGTCATTGTAGTGTAGTGATGTCTCCTGTGATCAGTGTAGTGTAGTGATGTCTCCTGTGATCAGTGTAGTGTAGTGGTGTCTCCTGTGGTCAGTGTAGTGTAGTGGTGTCTCCTGTGATCAGTGTAGTGTAGTGATGTCTCCTGTGGTCAGTGTAGTGTAGTGGTGTCTCGTGTGATCAGTGTAGTGTAGTGGTGTCTCCTGTGGTCATTGTAGTGTAGTGGTGTCTCCTGTGGTCATTGTAGTGTAGTGGTGTCTCCTGTGATCAGTGTAGTGTAGTGGTGTCTCCTGTGATCAGTGTAGTGTAGTGGTGTCTCCTGTGGTCAGTGTAGTGTAGTGGTGTCTCCTGTGATCAGTGTAGTGTAGTGGTGTCTCCTGTGATCAGTGTAGTGTAGTGATGTCTCTGTGATCAGTGTAGTGTAGTGGTGTCTCCTGTGGTCAGTGTAGTGTAGTTATGTCTCCTGTGGTCAGTGTAGTGTAGTGGTGTCTCCTGTGGTCAGTGTAGTGTAGTGTTGTCTCCTGTGGTCAGTGTAGTGTAGTGGTGTCTCCTGTGATCAGTGTAGTGTAGTGATGTCTCCTGTGATCAGTGTAGTGTAGTGGTGTCTATATGATCAGTGTAGTGTAGTGGTGTCTCCTGTGATCAGTGTAGTGTAGTGGTGTCTCCTGTGATCAGTGTAGTGTAGTGGTGTCTCCTGTGGTCAGTGTAGTGTAGTGATGTCTCCTGTGATCAGTGTAGTGTAGTGGTGTCTCCTGCGGTCAGTGTAGTGTAGTGTTGTCTCCTGTGATCAGTGTAGTGTAGTGATGTCTCCTGTGATCAGTGTAGTGTAGTGGTGTCTCCTGTGATCAGTGTAGTGTAGTGGTGTCTCTATGATCAGTGTAGTGTAGTGGTGTCTCCTGGGGTCATTGTAGTGTAGTGGTGTCTCCTGTGATCAGTGTAGTGTAGTGGTGTCTCCTGTGATCAGTGTAGTGTAGTGTAGTGGTGTCTCTGTGATCAGTGTAGTGTAGTGTAGTGTAGTGGTGTCTCCAGTGGTCAGTGTAGTGTAGTGGTGTCTCCTGTGATCAGTGTAGTGTAGTGGTGTCTCTGTGATCAGTGTAGTGTAGTGGTGTCTCCTGTGATCAGTGTAGTGTAGTAGTGTCTCTGTGATCAGTGTAGTGTAGTGGTGTCTCCTGTAATCAGTGTAGTGTAGTGTTGTCTCCTATGATCAGTGTAGTGTAGTGATGTCTCCTATGATCAGTGTAGTGTAGTGGTGTCTCCTGTGATCAGTGTAGTGTAGTGATGTCTCCTGTGATCAGTGTAGTGTAGTGGTGTCTCTGTGATCAGTGTAGTGTAGTGGTGTCTCCTGTGATCAGTGTAGTGTAGTGTAGTGTAGTGGTGTCTCCTGTGGTCAGTGTAGTGTAGTGGTGTCTCCTGTGATCAGTGTAGTGTAGTGTAGTGGTGTCTCCTGTGATCAGTGTAGTGTAGTAGTGTCTCTGTGATCAGTGTAGTGTAGTGGTGTCTCCTGTGATCAGTGTAGTGTAGTGGTGTCTCCTATGATCAGTGTAGTGTAGTGATGTCTCCTATGATCAGTGTAGTGTAGTGGTGTCTCCTGTGGTCAGTGTAGTGTAGTGGTGTCTCCTGTGGTCAGTGTAGTGTAGTGGTGTCTCCTGTGATCAGTGTAGTGTAGTGGTGTCTCCTGTGATCAGTGTAGTGTAGTGGTGTCTCCTGGGGTCAGTGTAGTGTAGTGGTGTCTCTGTGATCAGTGTAGTGTAGTGATGTCTCCTGTGATCAGTGTAGTGTAGTGGTGTCTCCTGCGGTCAGTGTAGTGTAGTGGTGTCTCCTGCGATCAGTGTAGTGTAGTGGTGTCTCCTGTGATCAGTGTAGTGTAGTGGTGTCTCCTGTGATCAGTGTAGTGTAGTGATGTCTCCTGCGGTCAGTGTAGTGTAGTGGTGTCTCCTGCGGTCAGTGTAGTGTAGTGGTGTCTCCTGTGATCAGTGTAGTGTAGTGGTGTCTCCTGTGATCAGTGTAGTGTAGTGGTGTCTTCTGTGATCAGTGTAGTGTAGTGGTGTCTCCTGCGGTCAGTGTAGTGTAGTGGTGTCTCTGTGATCAGTGTAGTGTAGTGGTGTCTCCTGCGGTCAGTGTAGTGTAGTGGTGTCTCCTGCGGTCAGTGTAGTGTAGTGGTGTCTCCTGTGATCAGTGTAGTGTAGTGGTGTCTCCTGTGATCAGTGTAGTGTAGTGGTGTCTCCTGTGATCAGTGTAGTGTAGTGGTGTCTCCTGTGATCAGTGTAGTGTAGTGGTGTCTCCTGTGGTCAGTGTAGTGTAGTGGTGTCTCCTGCGGTCAGTGTAGTGTAGTGGTGTCTCTGTGATCAGTGTAGTGTAGTGGTGTCTACTGTGGTCATTGTAGTGTAGTGGTGTCTCCTGCGGTCAGTGTAGTGTAGTGGTGTCTCCTGTGGTCAGTGTAGTGTAGTGGTGTCTCCTGTGGTCAGTGTAGTGTAGTGGTGTCTCCTGTGGTCAGTGTAGTGTAGTGGTGTCTCCTGTGATCAGTGTAGTGTAGTGGTGTCTCCTGCGGTCAGTGTAGTGTAGTGGTGTCTCCTGTGGTCAGTGTAGTGTAGTGGTGTCTCCTGTGATCAGTGTAGTGTAGTGATGTCTCCTGTGGTCAGTGTAGTGTAGTGATGTCTCCTGTGATCAGTGTAGTGTAGTGATGTCTCCTGTGATCAGTGTAGTGTAGTGGTGTCTCCTGTGATCAGTGTAGTGTAGTGGTGTCTCTGTGATCAGTGTAGTGTAGTGTAGTGTAGTGGTGTCTCCTGTGGTCAGTGTAGTGTAGTGGTGTCTCTGTGATCAGTGTAGTGTAGTGGTGTCTCCTGTGATCAGTGTAGTGTAGTGTAGTGGTGTCTCCTGCGGTCAGTGTAGTGTAGTGGTGTCTCCTGTGGTCAGTGTAGTGTAGTGGTGTCTCCTGTGATCAGTGTAGTGTAGTGTAGTGGTGTCTCCTGTGATCAGTGTAGTGTAGTAGTGTCTCTGTGATCAGTGTAGTGTAGTGGTGTCTCCTGTAATCAGTGTAGTGTAGTGGTGTCTCCTGTGATCAGTGTAGTGTAGTGGTGTCTCCTATGATCAGTGTAGTGTAGTGATGTCTCCTATGATCAGTGTAGTGTAGTGGTGTCTCCTGTGATCAGTGTAGTGTAGTGGTGTCTCCTGTGATCAGTGTAGTGTAGTGATGTCTCCTGTGATCAGTGTAGTGTAGTGGTGTCTCCTGCGGTCAGTGTAGTGTAGTGGTGTCTCCTGTGATCAGTGTAGTGTAGTGGTGTCTCCTGTGATCAGTGTAGTGTAGTGGTGTCTCCTGTGATCAGTGTAGTGTAGTGATGTCTCCTGCGGTCAGTGTAGTGTAGTGGTGTCTCCTGCGGTCAGTGTAGTGTAGTGGTGTCTCCTGTGATCAGTGTAGTGTAGTGGTGTCTCCTGTGATCAGTGTAGTGTAGTGGTGTCTCCTGTGATCAGTGTAGTGTAGTGGTGTCTCCTGTGATCAGTGTAGTGTAGTGGTGTCTCCTGTGATCAGTGTAGTGTAGTGGTGTCTCCTGTGATCAGTGTAGTGTAGTGGTGTCTTCTGTGATCAGTGTAGTGTAGTGGTGTCTCCTGCGGTCAGTGTAGTGTAGTGGTGTCTCTGTGATCAGTGTAGTGTAGTGGTGTCTCCTGCGGTCAGTGTAGTGTAGTGGTGTCTCCTGCGGTCAGTGTAGTGTAGTGGTGTCTCCTGTGATCAGTGTAGTGTAGTGGTGTCTCCTGTGATCAGTGTAGTGTAGTGGTGTCTCCTGTGGTCAGTGTAGTGTAGTGGTGTCTCCTGCGGTCAGTGTAGTGTAGTGGTGTCTCTGTGATCAGTGTAGTGTAGTGGTGTCTACTGTGGTCATTGTAGTGTAGTGGTGTCTCCTGCGGTCAGTGTAGTGTAGTGGTGTCTCCTGTGGTCAGTGTAGTGTAGTGGTGTCTCCTGTGGTCAGTGTAGTGTAGTGGTGTCTCCTGTGGTCAGTGTAGTGTAGTGGTGTCTCCTGCGGTCAGTGTAGTGTAGTGGTGTCTCCTGTGGTCAGTGTAGTGTAGTGATGTCTCCTGTGATCAGTGTAGTGTAGTGGTGTCTCCTGTGGTCAGTGTAGTGTAGTGGTGTCTCCTGTGATCAGTGTAGTGTAGTGGTGTCTCCTGTGATCAGTGTAGTGTAGTGTTGTCTCCTGTGATCAGTGTAGTGTAGTGGTGTCTCCTGTGATCAGTGTAGTGTAGTGATGTCTCCTGTGGTCAGTGTAGTGTAGTGGTGTCTCCTGTGATCAGTGTAGTGTAGTGGTGTCTCCTGTGGTCAGTGTAGTGTAGTGGTGTCTCCTGTGGTCAGTGTAGTGTAGTGGTGTCTCTATGATCAGTGTAGTGTAGTGGTGTCTCTGTGATCAGTGTAGTGTAGTGATGTCTCCTGTGGTCAGTGTAGTGTAGTGGTGTCTCTATGATCAGTGTAGTGTAGTGGTGTCTCTATGATCAGTGTAGTGTAGTGGTGTCTCCTGTGATCAGTGAAGTGTAGTGGTGTCTCTGTGATCAGTGTAGTGTAGTGGTGTCTCCTGCGGTCAGTGTAGTGTAGTGGTGTCTCCTGTGGTCAGTGTAGTGTAGTGATGTCTCCTGTGGTCAGTGTAGTGTAGTGATGTCTCCTGTGGTCAGTGTATTGTAGTGGTGTCTCCTGTGGTCAGTGTATTGTAGTGGTGTCTCCTGTGATCAGTGTAGTGTAGTGGTGTCTCCTGTGATCAGTGTAGTGTAGTGATGTCTCCTGTGAGCAGTGTAGTGTAGTGATGTCTCTGTGATCAGTGTAGTGTAGTGGTGTCTCTGTGATCAGTGTAGTGTAGTGGTGTCTCCTGTGATCAGTGTAGTGTAGTGTAGTGTAGTGGTGTCTCCTGTGGTCAGTGTAGTGTAGTGATGTCTCCTGTGATCAGTGTAGTGTAGTGGTGTCTCCTGTGGTCATTGTAGTGTAGTGGTGTCTCCTGTGGTCATTGTAGTGTAGTGGTGTCTCCTGCGGTCAGTGTAGTGTAGTGGTGTCTCTATGATCAGTGTAGTGTAGTGGTGTCTCCTGTGATCAGTGTAGTGTAGTGGTGTCTCCTGTGGTCAGTGTAGTGTAGTGGTGTCTCCTGTGATCAGTGTAGTGTAGTGATGTCTCCTGTGATCAGTGTAGTGTAGTGGTGTCTCCTGTGATCAGTGTAGTGTAGTGGTGTCTCCTGTGATCAGTGTAGTGTAGTGGTGTCTCTGTGATCAGTGTAGTGTAGTGGTGTCTCCTGTGATCAGTGTAGTGTAGTGTTGTCTCCTGTGATCAGTGTAGTGTAGTGGTGTCTCCTGCGATCAGTGTAGTGTAGTGTTGTCTCCTGCGGTCAGTGTAGTGTAGTGGTGTCTCCTGTGATCAGTGTAGTGTAGTGATGTCTCCTGTGATCAGTGTAGTGTAGTGGTGTCTATATGATCAGTGTAGTGTAGTGGTGTCTCCTGTGATCAGTGTAGTGTAGTGGTGTCTCCTGTGATCAGTGTAGTGTAGTGGTGTCTCTGTGATCAGTGTAGTGTAGTGGTGTCTCCTGTGGTCAGTGTAGTGTAGTGATGTCTCCTGTGATCAGTGTAGTGTAGTGTTGTCTCCTGTGATCAGTGTAGTGTAGTGATGTCTCCTGTGATCAGTGTAGTGTAGTGTAGTGGTGTCTCTATGATCAGTGTAGTGTAGTGGTGTCTCCTGGGGTCATTGTAGTGTAGTGGTGTCTCCTGTGATCAGTGTAGTGTAGTGGTGTCTCCTGTGATCAGTGTAGTGTAGTGGTGTCTCTGTGATCAGTGTAGTGTAGTGTAGTGTAGTGGTGTCTCCTGTGGTCAGTGTAGTGTAGTGGTGTCTCTGTGATCAGTGTAGTGTAGTGGTGTCTCCTGTGATCAGTGTAGTGTAGTGTAGTGGTGTCTCCTGTGATCAGTGTAGTGTAGTGGTGTCTCCTGTGATCAGTGTAGTGTAGTGTAGTGTAGTAGTGTCTCTGTGATCAGTGTAGTGTAGTGGTGTCTCCTATGATCAGTGTAGTGTAGTGATGTCTCCTATGATCAGTGTAGTGTAGTGGTGTCTCCTGTGATCAGTGTAGTGTAGTGGTGTCTCCTGTGATCAGTGTAGTGTAGTGGTGTCTCCTGTGATCAGTGTAGTGTAGTGATGTCTCCTGTGATCAGTGTAGTGTAGTGGTGTCTCCTGCGGTCAGTGTAGTGTAGTGGTGTCTCCTGTGATCAGTGTAGTGTAGTGGTGTCTCCTGTGATCAGTGTAGTGTAGTGGTGTCTCCTGTGATCAGTGTAGTGTAGTGATGTCTCCTGCGGTCAGTGTAGTGTAGTGGTGTCTCCTGTGATCAGTGTAGTGTAGTGGTGTCTCCTGTGATCAGTGTAGTGTAGTGGTGTCTTCTGTGATCAGTGTAGTGTAGTGGTGTCTCCTGCGGTCAGTGTAGTGTAGTGGTGTCTCTGTGATCAGTGTAGTGTAGTGGTGTCTCCTGCGGTCAGTGTAGTGTAGTGGTGTCTCCTGCGGTCAGTGTAGTGTAGTGGTGTCTCCTGTGATCAGTGTAGTGTAGTGGTGTCTCCTGTGATCAGTGTAGTGTAGTGGTGTCTCCTGTGATCAGTGTAGTGTAGTGGTGTCTCCTGTGGTCAGTGTAGTGTAGTGGTGTCTCCTGCGGTCAGTGTAGTGTAGTGGTGTCTCTGTGATCAGTGTAGTGTAGTGGTGTCTACTGTGGTCATTGTAGTGTAGTGGTGTTTCCTGCGGTCAGTGTAGTGTAGGGGTGTCTTCTGTGGTCAGTGTAGTTTAGTGGTGTCTCCTGTGGTCAGTGTAGTGTAGTGGTGTCTCCTGTGGTCAGTGTAGTGTAGTGGTGTCTCCTGTGATCAGTGTAGTGTAGTGGTGTCTCCTGTGGTCAGTGTAGTGTAGTGATGTCTCCTGTGATCAGTGTAGTGTAGTGGTGTCTCCTGTGGTCAGTGTAGTGTAGTGGTGTCTCCTGTGATCAGTGTAGTGTAGTGGTGTCTCCTGTGATCAGTGTAGTGTAGTGGTGTCTCCTGTGGTCAGTGTAGTGTAGTGGTGTCTCCTGTGATCAGTGTAGTGTAGTGGTGTCTCCTGTGATCAGTGTAGTGTAGTGTTGTCTCCTGTGATCAGTGTAGTGTAGTGGTGTCTCCTGTGATCAGTGTAGTGTAGTGATGTCTCCTGTGGTCAGTGTAGTGTAGTGATGTCTCCTGTGATCAGTGTAGTGTAGTGTAGTGATGTCTCTGTGATCAGTGTAGTGTAGTGGTGTCTCCTGTGATCAGTGTAGTGTAGTGGTGTCTCCTGTGGTCAGTGTAGTGTAGTGGTGTCTCCTGTGGTCAGTGTAGTGTAGTGGTGTCTCTGTGATCAGTGTAGTGTAGTGGTGTCTCCTGTGATCAGTGTAGTGTAGTGGTGTCTCCTGTGATCAGTGTAGTGTAGTGGTGTCTTCTGTGGTCAGTGTAGTGTAGTGGTGTCTCCTGTGGTCAGTGTAGTGTAGTGGTGTCTCCTGTGATCAGTGTAGTGTAGTGGTGTCTCCTGTGGTCAGTGTAGTGTAGTGGTGTCTCCTGCGGTCAGTGTAGTGTAGTGGTGTCTCCTGTGATCAGTGTAGTGTAGTGGTGTCTCCTGTGGTCAGTGTAGTGTAGTGATGTCTCCTGTGGTCAGTGTAGTGTAGTGGTGTCTCCTGTGATCAGTGTAGTGTAGTGGTGTCTCCTGTGATCAGTGTAGTGTAGTGGTGTCTCCTGTGATCAGTGTAGTGTAGTGGTGTCTCCTGTGGTCAGTGTAGTGTAGTGGTGTCTCCTGTGATCAGTGTAGTGTAGTGGTGTCTCCTGTGGTCAGTGTAGTGTAGTGGTGTCTCCTGTGATCAGTGTAGTGTAGTGGTGTCTCCTGCGGTCAGTGTAGTGTAGTGGTGTCTCCTGTGGTCAGTGTAGTGTAGTGGTGTCTCCTGTGATCAGTGTAGTGTAGTGATGTCTCCTGTGGTCAGTGTAGTGTAGTGGTGTCTCCTGTGGTCAGTGTAGTGTAGTGGTGTCTCCTGTGATCAGTGTAGTGTAGTGGTGTCTCCTGTGGTCAGTGTAGTGTAGTGGTGTCTCCTGTGATCAGTGTAGTGTAGTGGTGTCTCCTGTGATCAGTGTAGTGTAGTGGTGTCTCCTGTGATCAGTGTAGTGTAGTGGTGTCTCCTGTGATCAGTGTAGTGTAGTGTAGTGGTGTCTCCTGTGATCAGTGTAGTGTAGTGGTGACTCTGTGATCAGCGAAGTGTAGTGGTGTCTCCTGTGATCAGTGTAGTGTAGTGGTGTCTCTGTGATCAGTGTAGTGTAGTGGTGTCTCTGTGATCAGTTTAGTGTAGTGGTGTCTCCTGTGGTCAGTGTAGTGTAGTGGTGTCTCCTGTGGTCAGTGTAGTGTAGTGGTGTCTCCTGTGATCAGTGTAGTGTAGTGTAGTGGTGTCTCTGTGATCAGTGTAGTGTAGTGTTGTCTCCTGTGATCAGTGTAGTGTAGTGGTGTCTCCTGTGATCAGTGTAGTGTAGTGGTGTCTCTGTGATCAGTGTAGTGTAGTGGTGTCTCCTGCGGTCAGTGTAGTGTAGTGGTGTCTCTGTGATCAGTGTAGTGTAGTGGTGTCTCCTGCGGTCAGTGTAGTGTAGTGTAGTGTAGTGGTGTCTCCTGTGATCAGTGTAGTGTAGTGATGTCTCCTGTGATCAGTGTAGTGTAGTGGTGTCTCCTTTGATCAGTGTAGTGTAGTGGTGTCTCTGTGATCAGTGTAGTGTAGTGGTGTCTCCTGTGATCAGTGTAGTGTAGTGGTGTCTCCTGTGATCAGTGTAGTGTAGTGGTGTCTCCTGCGGTCAGTGTAGTGTAGTGTAGTGGTGTCTCCTGCGGTCAGTGTAGTGTAGTGGTGTCTCTGTGATCAGTGTAGTGTTGTGATGTCTCCTGTGATCAGTGTAGTGTAGTGGTGTCTCCTGTGATCATTGTAGTGTAGTGGTGTCTCTGTGATCAGTGTAGTGTAGTGGTGTCTCCTGTGATCAGTGTAGTGTAGTGGTGTCTCTGTGATCAGTGTAGTGTAGTGGTGTCTCCTGTGATCAGTGTAGTGTAGTGGTGTCTCCTGTGATCAGTGTAGTGTAGTGGTGTCTCTGTGATCAGTGTAGTGTAGTGGTGTCTCCTGTGGTCAGTGTAGTGTAGTGGTGTCTCCTGTGATCAGTGTAGTGTAGTGGTGTCTCCTGTGATCAGTGTAGTGTAGTGGTGTCTCTGTGATCAGTGTAGTGTAGTGTTGTGATGTCTCCTGTGATCAGTGTAGTGTAGTGGTGTCTCTGTGATCAGTGTAGTGTAGTGGTGTCTCCTGTGATCAGTGTAGTGTAGTGGTGTCTCCTGTGATCAGTGTAGTGTAGTGATGTCTCCTGTGGTCAGTGTAGTGTAGTGGTGTCTCCTGCGGTCAGTGTAC
The DNA here is from genome assembly GCF_029499605.1 of Hyla sarda. Taxonomy (NCBI): domain Eukaryota; kingdom Metazoa; phylum Chordata; class Amphibia; order Anura; family Hylidae; genus Hyla; species Hyla sarda. The sequence continues at coordinate 17,800 of NW_026608795.1, read as the reverse complement.
TGTAGTGTAGTGGTGTCTCTGTGATCAGTGTAGTGTAGTGGTGTCTCCTGCGGTCAGTGTACTGTAGTGTAGTGGTGTCTCTGTGGTCAGTGTAGTGTAGTGGTGTCTCCTGCGGTCAGTGTAGTGTAGTGTAGTGGTGTCTCCTGTGATCAGTGTAGTGTAGTGATGTCTCCTGTGATCAGTGTAGTGTAGTGATGTCTCCTGTGATCAGTGTAGTGTAGTGGTGTCTCCTTTGATCAGTGTAGTGTAGTGGTGTCTCCTGTGATCAGTGTAGTGTAGTGGTGTCTCTGTGATCAGTGTAGTGTAGTGGTGTCTCCTGTGATCAGTGTAGTGTAGTGGTGTCTCCTGTGATCAGTGTAGTGTAGTGGTGTCTCCTGCGGTCAGTGTAGTGTAGTGTAGTGGTGTCTCCTGCGGTCAGTGTAGTGTAGTGTAGTGGTGTCTCCTGCGGTCAGTGTAGTGTAGTGTAGTGGTGTCTCCTGTGATCAGTGTAGTGTAGTGTAGTGGTGTCTCCTGTGGTCAGTGTAGTGTAGTGGTGTCTCCTGTGATCAGTGTAGTGTAGTGGTGTGTCCTGTGGTCAGTGTAGTGTAGTGGTGTCTCGTGTGATCAGTGTAGTGTAGTGGTGTCTCTGTGATCAGTGTAGTGTTGTGATGTCTCCTGTGATCAGTGTAGTGTAGTGGTGTCTCTGTGATCAGTGTAGTGTAGTGGTGTCTCCTGTGATCAGTGTAGTGTAGTGGTGTCTCTGTGATCAGTGTAGTGTAGTGTAGTGGTGTCTCCTGTGATCAGTGTAGTGTAGTGGTGTCTCCTGTGGTCAGTGTAGTGTAGTGGTGTCTCCTGTGATCAGTGTAGTGTAGTGGTGTCTCTGTGATCAGTGTAGTGTTGTGATGTCTCCTGTGATCAGTGTAGTGTAGTGGTGTCTCTGTGATCAGTGTAGTGTAGTGGTGTCTCCTGTGATCAGTGTAGTGTAGTGGTGTCTCCTGTGATCAGTGTAGTGTAGTGGTGTCTCCTGTGATCAGTGTAGTGTAGTGATGTCTCCTGTGATCAGTGTAGTGTAGTGATGTCTCCTGTGGTCAGTGTAGTGTTGTGATGTCTCCTGTGATCAGTGTAGTGTAGTGGTGTCTCCTGTGATCAGTGTAGTGTAGTTATGTCTCCTGTGATCAGTGTAGTGTAGTGATGTCTCCTGTGGTCAGTGTAGTGTTGTGATGTCTCCTGTGATCAGTGTAGTGTAGTGATGTCTCCTGCGGTCAGTGTAGTGTAGTGGTGTCTCCTGTGGTCAGTGTAGTGTAGTTATGTCTCCTGTGGTCAGTGTAGTGTAGTGGTGTCTTCTGTGATCAGTGTAGTGTAGTGATGTCTCCTGTGATCAGTGTAGTGTAGTGGTGTCTCCTGTGATCAGTGTAGTGTAGTGGTGTCTCCTGTGATCAGTGTAGTGTTGTGATGTCTCCTGTGATCAGTGTAGAGTAGTGGTGTCTCTGTGATCAGTGTAGTGTAGTGGTGTCTCCTGTGATCAGTGTAGTGTAGTGTAGTGGTGTCTCTGTGATCAGTGTAGTGTAGTGGTGTCTCCTGTGATCAGTGTAGTGTAGTGTAGTGGTGTCTCCTGTGATCAGTGTAGTGTAGTGTAGTGGTGTCTCCTGTGGTCAGTGTAGTGTAGTGGTGTCTCCTGTGATCAGTGTAGTGTAGTGATGTCTCCTGTGGTCAGTGTAGTGTAGTGGTGTCTCCTGTGATCAGTGTAGTGTAGTGGTGTCTCCTGTGATCAGTGTAGTGTAGTGGTGTCTCCTGTGATCAGTGTAGTGTAGTGATGTCTCCTGTGATCAGTGTAGTGTAGTGGTGTCTCTGTGATCAGTGTAGTGTAGTGATGTCTCCTGTGATCAGTGTAGTGTAGTGATGTCTCCTGTGATCAGTGTAGTGTAGTGTAGTGTAGTGGTGTCTCCTGTGATCAGTGTAGTGTAGTGGTGTCTCTGTGATCAGTGTAGTGTAGTGGTGTCTCCTGTGGTCAGTGTAGTGTAGTGGTGTCTCTGTGATCAGTGTAGTGTAGTGGTGTCTCCTGTGGTCAGTGTATTGTAGTGGTGTCTCTGTGATTAGTGTAGTGTAGTGTAGTGGTGTCTCCTGTGATCAGTGTAGTGTAGTGTTGTCTCCTGTGATCAGTGTAGTGTAGTGGTGTCTCCTGTGGTCAGTGTAGTGTAGTGGTGTCTCTGTGATCAGTGTAGTGTAGTGGTGTCTCCTGTGATCAGTGTAGTGTAGTGGTGTCTCCTGCGGTCAGTGTAGTGTAGTGATGTCTCCTGTGATCAGTGTAGTGTAGTGGTGTCTCGTGTGATCAGTGTAGTGTAGTGGTGTCTCCTGTGATCAGTGTAGTGTAGTGGTGTCTCCTGCGGTCAGTGTAGTGTAGTGGTGTCTCCTGTGATCAGTGTAGTGTAGTGGTGTCTCCTGCGGTCAGTGTAGTGTAGTGGTGTCTCCTGTGATCAGTGTAGTGTAGTGGTGTCTCTGTGATCAGTGTAGTGTAGTGGTGTCTCCTGTGATCAGTGTAGTGTAGTGGTGTCTCCTGTGATCAGTGTAGTGTAGTGTTGTCTCCTGTGATCAGTGTAGTGTAGTGTTGTCTCCTGTGATCAGTGTAGTGTAGTGGTGTCTCCTGTGGTCAGTGTAGTGTAGTGGTGTCTCCTGTGATCAGTGTAGTGTAGTGGTGTCTCCTGTGGTCAGTGTAGTGTAGTGGTGTCTCCTGTGATCAGTGTAGTGTAGTGGTGTCTCCTGTGGTCAGTGTAGTGTAGTGGTGTCTCCTGTGATCAGTGTAGTGTAGTGATGTCTCCTGTGATCAGTGTAGTGTAGTGGTGTCTCTGTGATCAGTGTAGTGTAGTGGTGTCTCTGTGATCAGTGTAGTGTAGTGGTGTCTCTGTGATCAGTGTAGTGTAGTGGTGTCTCTGTGATCAGTGTAGTGTAGTGGTGTCTCCTGTGATCAGTGTAGTGTTGTGATGTCTCCTGTGATCAGTGTAGTGTAGTGGTGTCTCCTGTGATCAGTGTAGTGTTGTGATGTCTCCTGTGATCAGTGTAGTGTAGTGGTGTCTCTGTGATCAGTGTAGTGTAGTGGTGTCTCCTGCGGTCAGTGTAGTGTAGTGGTGTCTCCTGTGATCAGTGTAGTGTAGTGGTGTCTCCTGTGATCAGTGTAGTGTAGTGTAGTGGTGTCTCCTGTGATCAGTGTAGTGTAGTGATGTCTCCTGTGGTCAGTGTAGTGTAGTGGTGTCTCCTGTGATCAGTGTAGTGTAGTGATGTCTCCTGTAATCAGTGTAGTGTTGTGATGTCTCCTGTGATCAGTGTAGTGTTGTGATGTCTCCTGTGATCAGTGTAGTGTAGTGGTGTCTCCTGTGATCAGTGTAGTGTAGTGGTGTCTCCTGTGGTCAGTGTAGTGTAGTGGTGTCTCCTGTGATCAGTGTAGTGTAGTGGTGTCTCCTGTGGTCAGTGTAGTGTAGTGATGTCTCCTGTGGTCAGTGTAGTGTAGTGATGTCTCCTGTGATCAGTGTAGTGTAGTGGTGTCTCTGTGATCAGTGTAGTGTAGTAATGTCTCCTGCGGTCAGTGTAGTGTAGTGATGTCTCCTGTGATCAGTGTAGTGTAGTGGTGTCTCTGTGGTCAGTGTAGTGTAGTGATGTCTCCTGTGGTCAGTGTAGTGTAGTGGTGTCTCCTGTGATCAGTGTAGTGTAGTGGTGTCTCCTGTGATCAGTGTAGTGTAGTGGTGTGTCCTGTGGTCAGTGTAGTGTAGTGGTGTCTCCTGTGATCAGTGTAGTGTAGTGATGTCTCCTGTGATCAGTGTAGTGTAGTGATGTCTCCTGTGATCAGTGTAGTGTAGTGATGTCTCCTGTGATCAGTGTAGTGTAGTGGTGTCTCCTGTGGTCAGTGTAGTGTAGTGGTGTCTCTGTGATCAGTGTAGTGTAGTGGTGTCTCCTGCAGTCAGTGTAGTGTAGTGGTGTCTCCTGCAGTCAGTGTAGTGTAGTGGTGTCTCCTGTGGTCAGTGTAGTGTAGTGGTGTCTCTGTGATCAGTGTAGTGTAGTGGTGTCTCCTGCGGTCAGTGTAGTGTAGTGGTGTCTCCTGTGGTCAGTGTAGTGTAGTGGTGTCTCTGTGATCAGTGTAGTGTAGTGTAGTGGTGTCTCCTGTGATCAGTGTAGTGTAGTGATGTCTCCTGTGATCAGTGTAGTGGTGTCTCTGTGATCAGTGTAGTGTAGTGTAGTGGTGTCTCCTGTGGTCAGTGTAGTGTAGTGGTGTCTCCTGCGGTCAGTGTAGTGTAGTGATGTCTCCTGTGATCAGTGTAGTGTAGTGATGTCTCCTGTGATCAGTGTAGTGTAGTGGTGTCTCCTGTGATCAGTGTAGTGTAGTGGTGTCTCCTGTGATCAGTGTAGTGTAGTGGTGTCTCTGTGATCAGTGTAGTGTAGTGATGTCTCCTGTGATCAGTGTAGTGTAGTGGTGTCTCCTGTGGTCAGTGTAGTGTAGTGGTGTCTCTGTGATCAGTGTAGTGTAGTGATGTCTCCTGTGATCAGTGTAGTGTAGCGGTGTCTCCTGCAGTCAGTGTAGTGTAGTGGTGTCTCCTGTGGTCAGTGTAGTGTAGTGGTGTCTCCTGTGATCAGTGTAGTGTAGTGATGTCTCCTGTGGTCAGTGTAGTGTAGTGGTGTCTCTGTGATCAGTGTAGTGTAGTGTAGTGATGTCTCCTGTGGTCAGTGTAGTGTAGTGATGTCTCCTGTGGTCAGTGTAGTGTAGTGGTGTCTCCTGTGGTCAGTGTAGTGTAGTGGTGTCTCCTGTGATCAGTGTAGTGTAGTGTAGTGATGTCTCCTGTGATCAGTGTAGTGTAGTGATGTCTCCTGTGGTCAGTGTAGTGTAGTGGTGTCTCTGTGATCAGTGTAGTGTAGTGATGTCTCCTGTGATCAGTGTAGTGTAGTGGTGTCTCCTGTGGTCAGTGTAGTGTAGTGATGTCTCCTGTGATCAGTGTAGTGTAGTGGTGTCTCCTGTGATCAGTGTAGTGTAGTGGTGTCTCCTGTGGTCAGTGTAGTGGTGTCTCCTGTGGTCAGTGTAGTGTAGTGGTGTCTCTGTGATCAGTGTAGTGTAGTGGTGTCTCCTGTGGTCAGTGTAGTGTAGTGGTGTCTCCTGTGGTCAGTGTATTGTAGTGGTGTCTCTGTGATCAGTGTAGTGTAGTGGTGTCTCTGTGATCAGTGTAGTGTAGTGGTGTCTCCTGTGGTCAGTGTAGTGGTGTCTCCTGTGGTCAGTGTAGTGTAGTGGTGTCTCTGTGATCAGTGTAGTGTAGTGGTGTCTCCTGTGGTCAGTGTAGTGTAGTGGTGTCTCCTGTGGTCAGTGTATTGTAGTGGTGTCTCTGTGATCAGTGTAGTGTAGTGGTGTCTCCTGTGATCAGTGTAGTGTAGTGGTGTCTCCTGTGATCAGTGTAGTGTAGTGGTGTCTCTGTGATCAGTGTAGTGTAGTGATGTCTCCTGTGGTCAGTGTAGTGTAGTGGTGTCTCTGTGATCAGTGTAGTGTAGTGTTGTCTCCTGTGATCAGTGTAGTGTAGTGTTGTCTCCTGTGATCAGTGTAGTGTAGTGTAGTGATGTCTCCTGTGATCAGTGTAGTGTAGTGTAGTGGTGTCTCTGTGATCAGTGTAGTGTAGTGATGTCTCCTGTGATCAGTGTAGTGTTGTGATGTCTCCTGTGATCAGTGTAGTGTTGTGATGTCTCCTGTGATCAGTGTAGTGTAGTGGTGTCTCCTGTGGTCAGTGTAGTGTAGTTATGTCTCCTGTGATCAGTGTAGTGTAGTGGTGTCTCCTGTGATCAGTGTAGTGTAGTGGTGTCTCCTGTGGTCAGTGTAGTGTAGTGGTGTCTCTGTGATCAGTGTAGTGTAGTGGTGTCTCCTGTGATCAGTGTAGTGTAGTGGTGTCTCCTGTGGTCAGTGTAGTGTAGTGGTGTCTCTGTGATCAGTGTAGTGTAGTGGTGTCTCCTGTGGTCAGTGTAGTGTAGTGATGTCTCCTGTGATCAGTGTAGTGGTGTCTCTGTGATCAGTGTAGTGTAGTGATGTCTCCTGTGATCAGTGTAGTATAGTGATGTCTCCTGTGATCAGTGTAGTGTAGTGTAGTGTAGTGTAGTGGTGTCTCCTGTGATCGGTGTAGTGTAGTGGTGTCTCTGTGATCAGTGTAGTGTAGTGGTGTCTCCTGTGGTCAGTGTATTGTAGTGGTGTCTCTGTGATCAGTGTAGTGTAGTGATGTCTCCTGTGATCAGTGTAGTGTAGTGTAGTGTAGTGTCGTGGTGTCGTGGTGTCTCCTGTGATCAGTGTAGTGTAGTGGTGTCTCTGTGATCAGTGTAGTGTAGTGGTGTCTCCTGTGGTCAGTGTAGTGTTGTGATGTCTCCTGTGATCAGTGTAGTGTAGTGATGTCTCCTGCGGTCAGTGTAGTGTAGTGGTGTCTCCTGTGGTCAGTGTAGTGTAGTGGTGTCTCCTGTGATCAGTGTAGTGTAGTGGTGTCTCTGTGATCAGTGTAGTGTAGTGGTGTCTCCTGTGGTCAGTGTAGTGTAGTGGTGTCTCCTGCGGTCAGTGTAGTGTAGTGGTGTCTCCTGTGATCAGTGTAGTGTAGTGGTGTCTCTGTGATCAGTGTAGTGTAGTGGTGTCTCCTGTGGTCAGTGTAGTGTAGTGGTGTCTCCTGCGGTCAGTGTAGTGTAGTGGTGTCTCCTGTGATCAGTGTAGTGTAGTGGTGTCTCTGTGATCAGTGTAGTGTAGTGGTGTCTCCTGTGGTCAGTGTAGTGTAGTGGTGTCTCCTGTGATCAGTGTAGTGTAGTGATGTCTCCTGTGATCAGTGTAGTGTAGTGGTGTCTCCTGTGATCAGTGTAGTGTAGTGGTGTCTCCTGTGGTCAGTGTAGTGTAGTGTTGTCTCCTGTGATCAATGTAGTGTATTGGTGTCTCCTGTGATCAGTGTAGTGTAGTGGTGTCTCCTGTGGTCAGTGTAGTGTAGTGTTGTCTCCTGTGATCAGTGTAGTGTATTGGTGTCTCCTGTGATCAGTGTAGTGTAGTGGTGTCTCCTGTGGTCAGTGTAGTGTAGTGGTGTCTCCTGTGATCAGTGTAGTGTAGTGGTGTCTCTGTGATCAGTGTAGTGTAGTGATGTCTCCTGTGATCAGTGTAGTGTAGTGTAGTGGTGTCTCCTGTGATCAGTGTAGTGTAGTGGTGTCTCCTGTGGTCAGTGTAGTGTAGTGGTGTCTCCTGTGGTCAGTGTAGTGTAGTGATGTCTCCTGTGATCAGTGTAGTGTAGTGGTGTCTCTGTGATCAGTGTAGTGTAGTGGTGTCTCCTGCGGTCAGTGTAGTGTAGTGGTGTCTCCTGTGATCAGTGTAGTGTAGTGATGTCTCCTGTGAGCAGTGTAGTGTAGTGATGTCTCTGTGATCAGTGTAGTGTAGTGGTGTCTCTGTGATCAGTGTAGTGTAGTGGTGTCTCCTGTGGTCAGTGTAGTATAGTGGTGTCTCCTGTGATCAGTGTAGTGTAGTGTAGTGTAGTGGTGTCTCCTGTGATCAGTGTAGTGGTGTCTCCTGTGATCAGTGTAGTGTAGTGGTGTCTCCTGTGGTCAGTGTAGTGTAGTGGTGTCTCCTGTGATCAGTGTAGTGTAGTGATGTCTCCTGTGATCAGTGTAGTGTAGTGGTGTCTCCTGCGGTCAGTGTAGTGTAGTGGTGTCTCTGTGATCAGTGTAGTGTAGTGGTGTCTCCTGTGATCAGTGTAGTGTAGTGGTGTCTCCTGTGGTCAGTGTAGTGTAGTGGTGTCTCTGTGATCAGTGTAGTGTAGTGGTGTCTCCTGCGGTCAGTGTAGTGTAGTGATGTCTCCTGTGATCAGTGTAGTGTAGTGTTGTCTCCTGTGATCAGTGTAGTGTAGTGGTGTCTCCTGGGGTCAGTGTAGTGTAGTGGTGTCTCCTGGGGTCAGTGTAGTGTAGTGATGTCTCCTGTGATCAGTGTAGTGTAGTGGTGTCTCTGTGATCAGTGTAGTGTAGTGGTGTCTCCTGTGATCAGTGTAGTGTAGTGGTGTCTCCTGTGATCAGTGTAGTGTAGTGGTGTCTCCTGTGATCAGTGTAGTGTAGTGGTGTCTCCTGTGATCAGTGTAGTGTAGTGGTGTCTCCTGTGGTCAGTGTAGTGTAGTGGTGTCTCCTGTGATCAGTGTAGTGTAGTGGTGTCTTCTGTGGTCAGTGTAGTGTAGTGGTGTCTCCTGTGGTCATTGTAGTGTAGTGATGTCTCCTGTGATCAGTGTAGTGTAGTGGTGTCTCCTGTGATCAGTGTAGTGTAGTGCAGTGATGTCTCCTGTGATCAGTGTAGTGTAGTGTAGTGGTGTCTCCTGTGATCAGTGTAGTGTAGTGATGTCTCCTGTGATCAGTGTAGTGTAGTGGTGTCTTCTGTGGTCAGTGTAGTGTAGTGGTGTCTCCTGTGGTCATTGTAGTGTAGTGATGTCTCCTGTGATCAGTGTAGTGTAGTGGTGTCTCCTGTGATCAGTGTAGTGTAGTGATGTCTCCTGTGATCAGTGTAGTGTAGTGGTGTCTCCTGTGGTCAGTGTAGTGTAGTGGTGTCTCCTGTGATCAGTGTAGTGTAGTGATGTCTCCTGTGGTCAGTGTAGTGTAGTGGTGTCTCGTGTGATCAGTGTAGTGTAGTGGTGTCTCCTGTGGTCATTGTAGTGTAGTGGTGTCTCCTGTGGTCATTGTAGTGTAGTGGTGTCTCCTGTGATCAGTGTAGTGTAGTGGTGTCTCCTGTGATCAGTGTAGTGTAGTGGTGTCTCCTGTGGTCAGTGTAGTGTAGTGGTGTCTCCTGTGATCAGTGTAGTGTAGTGGTGTCTCCTGTGATCAGTGTAGTGTAGTGATGTCTCCTGTGATCAGTGTAGTGTAGTGATGTCTCTGTGATCAGTGTAGTGTAGTGGTGTCTCCTGTGATCAGTGTAGTGTAGTGGTGTCTCCTGTGGTCAGTGTAGTGTAGTGGTGTCTCCTGTGATCAGTGTAGTGTAGTGATGTCTCTGTGATCAGTGTAGTGTAGTGGTGTCTCCTGTGGTCAGTGTAGTGTAGTTATGTCTCCTGTGGTCAGTGTAGTGTAGTGGTGTCTCCTGTGGTCAGTGTAGTGTAGTGTTGTCTCCTGTGGTCAGTGTAGTGTAGTGGTGTCTCCTGTGATCAGTGTAGTGTAGTGATGTCTCCTGTGATCAGTGTAGTGTAGTGGTGTCTATATGATCAGTGTAGTGTAGTGGTGTCTCCTGTGATCAGTGTAGTGTAGTGGTGTCTCCTGTGATCAGTGTAGTGTAGTGGTGTCTCCTGTGATCAGTGTAGTGTAGTGGTGTCTCCTGTGGTCAGTGTAGTGTAGTGATGTCTCCTGTGATCAGTGTAGTGTAGTGGTGTCTCCTGCGGTCAGTGTAGTGTAGTGTTGTCTCCTGTGATCAGTGTAGTGTAGTGATGTCTCCTGTGATCAGTGTAGTGTAGTGGTGTCTCCTGTGATCAGTGTAGTGTAGTGGTGTCTCTATGATCAGTGTAGTGTAGTGGTGTCTCCTGGGGTCATTGTAGTGTAGTGGTGTCTCCTGTGATCAGTGTAGTGTAGTGGTGTCTCCTGTGATCAGTGTAGTGTAGTGGTGTCTCCTGTGATCAGTGTAGTGTAGTGGTGTCTCTGTGATCAGTGTAGTGTAGTGTAGTGTAGTGGTGTCTCCAGTGGTCAGTGTAGTGTAGTGGTGTCTCCTGTGATCAGTGTAGTGTAGTGTAGTGGTGTCTCCTGTGATCAGTGTAGTGTAGTAGTGTCTCTGTGATCAGTGTAGTGTAGTGGTGTCTCCTGTAATCAGTGTAGTGTAGTGTTGTCTCCTATGATCAGTGTAGTGTAGTGATGTCTCCTATGATCAGTGTAGTGTAGTGGTGTCTCCTGTGATCAGTGTAGTGTAGTGATGTCTCCTGTGATCAGTGTAGTGTAGTGGTGTCTCTGTGATCAGTGTAGTGTAGTGGTGTCTCCTGTGATCAGTGTAGTGTAGTGTAGTGTAGTGGTGTCTCCTGTGATCAGTGTAGTGTAGTGTAGTGGTGTCTCCTGTGATCAGTGTAGTGTAGTAGTGTCTCTGTGATCAGTGTAGTGTAGTGGTGTCTCCTGTGATCAGTGTAGTGTAGTGGTGTCTCCTATGATCAGTGTAGTGTAGTGATGTCTCCTATGATCAGTGTAGTGTAGTGGTGTCTCCTGTGATCAGTGTAGTGTAGTGGTGTCTCCTGTGATCAGTGTAGTGTAGTGGTGTCTCCTGGGGTCAGTGTAGTGTAGTGGTGTCTCTGTGATCAGTGTAGTGTAGTGATGTCTCCTGTGATCAGTGTAGTGTAGTGGTGTCTCCTGCGGTCAGTGTAGTGTAGTGGTGTCTCCTGCGATCAGTGTAGTGTAGTGGTGTCTCCTGTGATCAGTGTAGTGTAGTGGTGTCTCCTGTGATCAGTGTAGTGTAGTGATGTCTCCTGCGGTCAGTGTAGTGTAGTGGTGTCTCCTGCGGTCAGTGTAGTGTAGTGGTGTCTCCTGTGATCAGTGTAGTGTAGTGGTGTCTCCTGTGATCAGTGTAGTGTAGTGGTGTCTTCTGTGATCAGTGTAGTGTAGTGGTGTCTCCTGCGGTCAGTGTAGTGTAGTGGTGTCTCTGTGATCAGTGTAGTGTAGTGGTGTCTCCTGCGGTCAGTGTAGTGTAGTGGTGTCTCCTGCGGTCAGTGTAGTGTAGTGGTGTCTCCTGTGATCAGTGTAGTGTAGTGGTGTCTCCTGTGATCAGTGTAGTGTAGTGGTGTCTCCTGTGATCAGTGTAGTGTAGTGGTGTCTCCTGTGATCAGTGTAGTGTAGTGGTGTCTCCTGTGGTCAGTGTAGTGTAGTGGTGTCTCCTGCGGTCAGTGTAGTGTAGTGGTGTCTCTGTGATCAGTGTAGTGTAGTGGTGTCTACTGTGGTCATTGTAGTGTAGTGGTGTCTCCTGCGGTCAGTGTAGTGTAGTGGTGTCTCCTGTGGTCAGTGTAGTGTAGTGGTGTCTCCTGTGGTCAGTGTAGTGTAGTGGTGTCTCCTGTGGTCAGTGTAGTGTAGTGGTGTCTCCTGTGATCAGTGTAGTGTAGTGGTGTCTCCTGCGGTCAGTGTAGTGTAGTGGTGTCTCCTGTGGTCAGTGTAGTGTAGTGATGTCTCCTGTGATCAGTGTAGTGTAGTGATGTCTCCTGTGGTCAGTGTAGTGTAGTGATGTCTCCTGTGATCAGTGTAGTGTAGTGATGTCTCCTGTGATCAGTGTAGTGTAGTGATGTCTCCTGTGATCAGTGTAGTGTAGTGGTGTCTCCTGTGATCAGTGTAGTGTAGTGGTGTCTCCTGCGGTCAGTGTAGTGTAGTGGTGTCTCCTGTGATCAGTGTAGTGTAGTGGTGTCTCTGTGATCAGTGTAGTGTAGTGTAGTGTAGTGGTGTCTCCTGTGGTCAGTGTAGTGTAGTGGTGTCTCTGTGATCAGTGTAGTGTAGTGGTGTCTCCTGTGATCAGTGTAGTGTAGTGTAGTGTAGTGTAGTGGTGTCTCCTGTGGTCAGTGTAGTGTAGTGGTGTCTCCTGTGATCAGTGTAGTGTAGTGTAGTGGTGTCTCCTGTGATCAGTGTAGTGTAGTAGTGTCTCTGTGATCAGTGTAGTGTAGTGGTGTCTCCTGTAATCAGTGTAGTGTAGTGGTGTCTCCTGTGATCAGTGTAGTGTAGTGGTGTCTCCTATGATCAGTGTAGTGTAGTGATGTCTCCTATGATCAGTGTAGTGTAGTGGTGTCTCCTGTGATCAGTGTAGTGTAGTGGTGTCTCCTGTGATCAGTGTAGTGTAGTGATGTCTCCTGTGATCAGTGTAGTGTAGTGGTGTCTCCTGCGGTCAGTGTAGTGTAGTGGTGTCTCCTGTGATCAGTGTAGTGTAGTGGTGTCTCCTGTGATCAGTGTAGTGTAGTGGTGTCTCCTGTGATCAGTGTAGTGTAGTGATGTCTCCTGCGGTCAGTGTAGTGTAGTGGTGTCTCCTGCGGTCAGTGTAGTGTAGTGGTGTCTCCTGTGATCAGTGTAGTGTAGTGGTGTCTCCTGTGATCAGTGTAGTGTAGTGGTGTCTCCTGTGATCAGTGTAGTGTAGTGGTGTCTCCTGTGATCAGTGTAGTGTAGTGGTGTCTCCTGTGATCAGTGTAGTGTAGTGGTGTCTCCTGTGATCAGTGTAGTGTAGTGGTGTCTTCTGTGATCAGTGTAGTGTAGTGGTGTCTCCTGCGGTCAGTGTAGTGTAGTGGTGTCTCTGTGATCAGTGTAGTGTAGTGGTGTCTCCTGCGGTCAGTGTAGTGTAGTGGTGTCTCCTGCGGTCAGTGTAGTGTAGTGGTGTCTCCTGTGATCAGTGTAGTGTAGTGGTGTCTCCTGTGATCAGTGTAGTGTAGTGGTGTCTCCTGTGGTCAGTGTAGTGTAGTGGTGTCTCCTGCGGTCAGTGTAGTGTAGTGGTGTCTCTGTGATCAGTGTAGTGTAGTGGTGTCTACTGTGGTCATTGTAGTGTAGTGGTGTCTCCTGCGGTCAGTGTAGTGTAGTGGTGTCTCCTGTGGTCAGTGTAGTGTAGTGGTGTCTCCTGTGGTCAGTGTAGTGTAGTGGTGTCTCCTGTGGTCAGTGTAGTGTAGTGGTGTCTCCTGCGGTCAGTGTAGTGTAGTGGTGTCTCCTGTGGTCAGTGTAGTGTAGTGATGTCTCCTGTGATCAGTGTAGTGTAGTGGTGTCTCCTGTGGTCAGTGTAGTGTAGTGGTGTCTCCTGTGATCAGTGTAGTGTAGTGGTGTCTCCTGTGATCAGTGTAGTGTAGTGTTGTCTCCTGTGATCAGTGTAGTGTAGTGGTGTCTCCTGTGATCAGTGTAGTGTAGTGATGTCTCCTGTGGTCAGTGTAGTGTAGTGGTGTCTCCTGTGATCAGTGTAGTGTAGTGGTGTCTCCTGTGGTCAGTGTAGTGTAGTGGTGTCTCCTGTGGTCAGTGTAGTGTAGTGGTGTCTCTATGATCAGTGTAGTGTAGTGGTGTCTCTGTGATCAGTGTAGTGTAGTGATGTCTCCTGTGGTCAGTGTAGTGTAGTGGTGTCTCTATGTTCAGTGTAGTGTAGTGGTGTCTCTGTGATCAGTGTAGTGTAGTGATGTCTCCTGTGATCAGTGAAGTGTAGTGGTGTCTCTGTGATCAGTGTAGTGTAGTGGTGTCTCCTGCGGTCAGTGTAGTGTAGTGGTGTCTCCTGTGGTCAGTGTAGTGTAGTGATGTCTCCTGTGGTCAGTGTAGTGTAGTGATGTCTCCTGTGGTCAGTGTATTGTAGTGGTGTCTCCTGTGGTCAGTGTATTGTAGTGGTGTCTCCTGTGATCAGTGTAGTGTAGTGGTGTCTCCTGTGATCAGTGTAGTGTAGTGATGTCTCCTGTGAGCAGTGTAGTGTAGTGATGTCTCCTGTGGTCAGTGTAGTGTAGTGATGTCTCCTGTGATCAGTGTAGTGTAGTGGTGTCTCTGTGATCAGTGTAGTGTAGTGGTGTCTCTGTGATCAGTGTAGTGTAGTGGTGTCTCCTGTGATCAGTGTAGTGTAGTGTAGTGTAGTGGTGTCTCCTGTGGTCAGTGTAGTGTAGTGATGTCTCCTGTGATCAGTGTAGTGTAGTGGTGTCTCCTGTGGTCATTGTAGTGTAGTGGTGTCTCCTGTGGTCATTGTAGTGTAGTGGTGTCTCCTGCGGTCAGTGTAGTGTAGTGGTGTCTCTATGATCAGTGTAGTGTAGTGGTGTCTCCTGTGATCAGTGTAGTGTAGTGGTGTCTCCTGTGGTCAGTGTAGTGTAGTGGTGTCTCCTGTGATCAGTGTAGTGTAGTGATGTCTCCTGTGATCAGTGTAGTGTAGTGGTGTCTCCTGTGATCAGTGTAGTGTAGTGGTGTCTCCTGTGATCAGTGTAGTGTAGTGGTGTCTCTGTGATCAGTGTAGTGTAGTGGTGTCTCCTGTGATCAGTGTAGTGTAGTGTTGTCTCCTGTGATCAGTGTAGTGTAGTGGTGTCTCCTGCGATCAGTGTAGTGTAGTGTTGTCTCCTGCGGTCAGTGTAGTGTAGTGGTGTCTCCTGTGATCAGTGTAGTGTAGTGATGTCTCCTGTGATCAGTGTAGTGTAGTGGTGTCTATATGATCAGTGTAGTGTAGTGGTGTCTCCTGTGATCAGTGTAGTGTAGTGGTGTCTCCTGTGATCAGTGTAGTGTAGTGGTGTCTCTGTGATCAGTGTAGTGTAGTGGTGTCTCCTGTGGTCAGTGTAGTGTAGTGATGTCTCCTGTGATCAGTGTAGTGTAGTGTTGTCTCCTGTGATCAGTGTAGTGTAGTGATGTCTCCTGTGATCAGTGTAGTGTAGTGTAGTGGTGTCTCTATGATCAGTGTAGTGTAGTGGTGTCTCCTGGGGTCATTGTAGTGTAGTGGTGTCTCCTGTGATCAGTGTAGTGTAGTGGTGTCTCCTGTGATCAGTGTAGTGTAGTGGTGTCTCTGTGATCAGTGTAGTGTAGTGTAGTGTAGTGGTGTCTCCTGTGGTCAGTGTAGTGTAGTGGTGTCTCTGTGATCAGTGTAGTGTAGTGGTGTCTCCTGTGATCAGTGTAGTGTAGTGTAGTGGTGTCTCCTGTGATCAGTGTAGTGTAGTGGTGTCTCCTGTGATCAGTGTAGTGTAGTGTAGTGTAGTAGTGTCTCTGTGATCAGTGTAGTGTAGTGGTGTCTCCTATGATCAGTGTAGTGTAGTGATGTCTCCTATGATCAGTGTAGTGTAGTGGTGTCTCCTGTGATCAGTGTAGTGTAGTGGTGTCTCCTGTGATCAGTGTAGTGTAGTGGTGTCTCCTGTGATCAGTGTAGTGTAGTGATGTCTCCTGTGATCAGTGTAGTGTAGTGGTGTCTCCTGCGGTCAGTGTAGTGTAGTGGTGTCTCCTGTGATCAGTGTAGTGTAGTGGTGTCTCCTGTGATCAGTGTAGTGTAGTGGTGTCTCCTGTGATCAGTGTAGTGTAGTGATGTCTCCTGCGGTCAGTGTAGTGTAGTGGTGTCTCCTGTGATCAGTGTAGTGTAGTGGTGTCTCCTGTGATCAGTGTAGTGTAGTGGTGTCTTCTGTGATCAGTGTAGTGTAGTGGTGTCTCCTGCGGTCAGTGTAGTGTAGTGGTGTCTCTGTGATCAGTGTAGTGTAGTGGTGTCTCCTGCGGTCAGTGTAGTGTAGTGGTGTCTCCTGCGGTCAGTGTAGTGTAGTGGTGTCTCCTGTGATCAGTGTAGTGTAGTGGTGTCTCTGTGATCAGTGTAGTGTAGTGGTGTCTCCTGTGGTCAGTGTAGTGTAGTGGTGTCTCCTGCGGTCAGTGTAGTGTAGTGGTGTCTCCTGTGATCAGTGTAGTGTAGTGGTGTCTCCTGTGATCAGTGTAGTGTAGTGGTGTCTCCTGTGATCAGTGTAGTGTAGTGGTGTCTCCTGTGGTCAGTGTAGTGTAGTGGTGTCTCCTGCGGTCAGTGTAGTGTAGTGGTGTCTCTGTGATCAGTGTAGTGTAGTGGTGTCTACTGTGGTCATTGTAGTGTAGTGGTGTTTCCTGCGGTCAGTGTAGTGTAGGGGTGTCTTCTGTGGTCAGTGTAGTTTAGTGGTGTCTCCTGTGGTCAGTGTAGTGTAGTGGTGTCTCCTGTGGTCAGTGTAGTGTAGTGGTGTCTCCTGTGATCAGTGTAGTGTAGTGGTGTCTCCTGTGGTCAGTGTAGTGTAGTGATGTCTCCTGTGATCAGTGTAGTGTAGTGGTGTCTCCTGTGGTCAGTGTAGTGTAGTGGTGTCTCCTGTGATCAGTGTAGTGTAGTGGTGTCTCCTGTGATCAGTGTAGTGTAGTGGTGTCTCCTGTGGTCAGTGTAGTGTAGTGGTGTCTCCTGTGATCAGTGTAGTGTAGTGGTGTCTCCTGTGATCAGTGTAGTGTAGTGTTGTCTCCTGTGATCAGTGTAGTGTAGTGGTGTCTCCTGTGATCAGTGTAGTGTAGTGATGTCTCCTGTGGTCAGTGTAGTGTAGTGATGTCTCCTGTGATCAGTGTAGTGTAGTGTAGTGATGTCTCTGTGATCAGTGTAGTGTAGTGGTGTCTCCTGTGATCAGTGTAGTGTAGTGGTGTCTCCTGTGGTCAGTGTAGTGTAGTGGTGTCTCCTGTGGTCAGTGTAGTGTAGTGGTGTCTCTGTGATCAGTGTAGTGTAGTGGTGTCTCCTGTGATCAGTGTAGTGTAGTGGTGTCTCCTGTGATCAGTGTAGTGTAGTGGTGTCTCTGTGGTCAGTGTAGTGTAGTGGTGTCTCCTGTGGTCAGTGTAGTGTAGTGGTGTCTCCTGTGATCAGTGTAGTGTAGTGGTGTCTCCTGTGGTCAGTGTAGTGTAGTGGTGTCTCCTGCGGTCAGTGTAGTGTAGTGGTGTCTCCTGTGATCAGTGTAGTGTAGTGGTGTCTCCTGTGGTCAGTGTAGTGTAGTGATGTCTCCTGTGGTCAGTGTAGTGTAGTGGTGTCTCCTGTGATCAGTGTAGTGTAGTGGTGTCTCCTGTGATCAGTGTAGTGTAGTGGTGTCTTCCTGTGATCAGTGTAGTGTAGTGGTGTCTCCTGTGGTCAGTGTAGTGTAGTGGTGTCTCCTGTGATCAGTGTAGTGTAGTGGTGTCTCCTGTGGTCAGTGTAGTGTAGTGGTGTCTCCTGTGATCAGTGTAGTGTAGTGGTGTCTCCTGCGGTCAGTGTAGTGTAGTGGTGTCTCCTGTGGTCAGTGTAGTGTAGTGGTGTCTCCTGTGATCAGTGTAGTGTAGTGGATGTCTCCTGTGGTCAGTGTAGTGTAGTGGTGTCTCCTGTGGTCAGTGTAGTGTAGTGGTGTCTCCTGTGATCAGTGTAGTGTAGTGGTGTCTCCTGTGGTCAGTGTAGTGTAGTGGTGTCTCCTGTGATCAGTGTAGTGTAGTGGTGTCTCCTGTGATCAGTGTAGTGTAGTGGTGTCTCCTGTGATCAGTGTAGTGTAGTGGTGTCTCCTGTGATCAGTGTAGTGTAGTGTAGTGGTGTCTCCTGTGATCAGTGTAGTGTAGTGGTGACTCTGTGATCAGCGAAGTGTAGTGGTGTCTCCTGTGATCAGTGTAGTGTAGTGGTGTCTCTGTGATCAGTGTAGTGTAGTGGTGTCTCTGTGATCAGTTTAGTGTAGTGGTGTCTCCTGTGGTCAGTGTAGTGTAGTGGTGTCTCCTGTGGTCAGTGTAGTGTAGTGGTGTCTCCTGTGATCAGTGTAGTGTAGTGTAGTGGTGTCTCTGTGATCAGTGTAGTGTAGTGTTGTCTCCTGTGATCAGTGTAGTGTAGTGGTGTCTCCTGTGATCAGTGTAGTGTAGTGGTGTCTCTGTGATCAGTGTAGTGTAGTGGTGTCTCCTGCGGTCAGTGTAGTGTAGTGGTGTCTCTGTGATCAGTGTAGTGTAGTGGTGTCTCCTGCGGTCAGTGTAGTGTAGTGTAGTGTAGTGGTGTCTCCTGTGATCAGTGTAGTGTAGTGGATGTCTCCTGTGATCAGTGTAGTGTAGTGGTGTCTCCTTTGATCAGTGTAGTGTAGTGGTGTCTCTGTGATCAGTGTAGTGTAGTGGTGTCTCCTGTGATCAGTGTAGTGTAGTGGTGTCTCCTGTGATCAGTGTAGTGTAGTGGTGTCTCCTGCGGTCAGTGTAGTGTAGTGTAGTGGTGTCTCCTGCGGTCAGTGTAGTGTAGTGGTGTCTCTGTGATCAGTGTAGTGTTGTGATGTCTCCTGTGATCAGTGTAGTGTAGTGGTGTCTCCTGTGATCATTGTAGTGTAGTGGTGTCTCTGTGATCAGTGTAGTGTAGTGGTGTCTCTGTGATCAGTGTAGTGTAGTGGTGTCTCCTGTGATCAGTGTAGTGTAGTGGTGTCTCCTGTGATCA